>NW_010273174.1:14053-20653 GCF_000690775.1 Eurypyga helias | reverse complement strand
GATTCTATGATTCTATGAAACAGACCCATCTCTTGGATGGGGCATAATCACTGTTAAGGATCAACAGAACTGGTGAATATCATCAGATGAAGCTAAAACTGCTGGACACACTTTACATGGGCAAAGAGGGATTGAATTAGGATATATTTCACTGAAAATAAAACATTTCTCTGTGCACACATCACCTCCTCTACCGTAATGCATGTGCATGTATTACATATAGCAGATGAATTTATGTGAAGTGTTAAAGCTGTCGAGCCATTTTTCATTTATGCACACGTCAACGCAATGCACGCTTTCCTGTTTGCTCTGATAATGTATGTGTATGAAGCTGAGAAATCACTACAGCCAGAAATCTTGCATTTCACTTGTTCTGGAGACTTTACCAGAGGCCAAATGGTAAATCATGATGAGAATAAAATAGGAAAATGCTTAAATTAGAATCTTAATGCTCTATCAATTTGTCTTTCCAAGCAGTAGATTGAATGGTGACTTTATTACCAAACATCAATATCTTCTTTGGATAGACACAAGTTAAAAAGAGCCTTTTAGTCAAGTGGAGAAAGGCATGACAAGATTCAATGGCCAGAAGGTAGATGTAGATAATTCAAACTACCGTCAGACTCACATTTCTTAAGGAAGGTGATGAGTGAAGTTTGAACAAGACTTAAGGTTGAAAACAGGTTAAATTTCAGAAGGATGTCTCTTGGTTGTCTCAGTACAGAATGAATTGGAGGAAATTATAAAATCTTGCCTATGGCTACACCATGTATCCTGATGGCCTTTTTGGCTTTAGACTACATGATGGTCATTAGCTAATAATGATATTTCAGTCTCAGACGTATAAGCTGGAGGAAAGGCTAAACTTCCATCATTTCATCTTGCACAGGCTGACTGCTAAGTATGTGATTTCTCAGAACTAATGCTGTAAAAATGTCCTTCAGGAGTGCATCAGAACTGTTATGTATCTTGTTAGTGCCCATCTTTCACTACATTAAATATATATTCAAAAGAGACAAAAACTATATTGGGACTCTCTACTGGGAGCATCAAATATATTTCTCACTAACACACTTCCTCAAAGTATCACGGAGAAGAAATTGCATCATCATTTTAGCTGAAAAGCATGGAGACAGAGTGCTAGAGCAAAACCCAGGCCACTCATGTAAAACTGATTAGAAACTACTCCTCATTTCCAGTTGCTCTATTGCACTGAGACAGCAAATAGTACTGCAATATTTGCCTAACCTCGCCTTTCCATGAATGTAAATAGGATAGGAAAGGGACATTGTTATAATAAATACAGAGAGGTATGATTTGTGCTTGGCTACATTTTAAGATTCTCCTGACTTGGCATCTTTCCTTTACGGGCTCAAAGGAAGAGGAGATTTCTTTTTGAAAAAGAATATATGAAATCCACAGCTTACGTGTGAGTAATATGTATGAACAATGTTTTCATTTCACCTTCCTCCTGTTAGCATTCCCACGTGCCAACAGGAGATGTTTGGCACAGCACGGAGAGACAGACAACATCCTTACATTAGCCATTAACAGGAGGAACTCGTAACGCACCCCGCCCCAGTGATTCACCGCCGATCGTTTCATGGTTTTCGGCACTGTATCCACTCTGCTTTGGAAGCGGTGAGCTTACGTCATGAAGTTATAGCATTGCTGCACTTGTTTATAGCAGCTTTTTATGTCTGGCCATCTCATAGAATCTACACTTGATCTTATCCAAAAGGCCGAGAAGAGATACTGCAGTAGGCATCTCAAAGCATACTGCAACTTATCTGTACCAAGGAAGTACTTATCACCATCAGAGCATCCTATAGGTACTGCCAAAGCAACAGTTACAGGTGAGCATCCCTCTGCAAGCTTTATTTTGAGAAAAGGGCCTTTAATGCAACATCCCCACTCTCCCCACAGAGGCTTAGCAAAATCTGACTCTGTTCCTGCTTTCAAGGGGTGAAGAAAAGTTGTGCACAACTTCATGCTAGCAGGCATGCTGCTGAAGGTATTTTCCCCGTGAAAAAGGAAAAATAATCAAGACACTCCTTAAGTTACCAGAAATCTTTCAAAAGCTCAGGCTGGTTTTCTAGTGGGTTGTTGGTTGGGGTTTTTTTTACCACTAATAAGTTATATGTGGCAGGGAGGACCTGTCATATTACACCTGCTCATGTAGATTGTGTATCAGGAAAAAAGCCTTCCCGGAGAGGGTGGGGAGGCACTGGGACAGGTTGCCCAGAGAAACTGTGGATGTCCCATTCCAGGAAGTGTCCAAGGCCAGGCTGGATGAGGCTTGGAGCAACCTGGTCTAGTGCAAGGTGTCCCTGCCCATGGCAGTGGGGTTGGAACTAGATGGTGTTTAAGGTCCCTTCCAACCCAAACCAGTGCGTGATTCTATGTGAAACCCATTCCCAAAGCAACCTGATGCACGTCAGAAGGTATTGGCATTACCTCATATATACATCTGACCTTAATTTCCTTACAGAAGATATAAGTGAGACAGATCTACTTCTACTTTCCAGTGTCTAACAAATAAGACGATAGGATAGAAAGAAATTATGTGTCTAAGAAAACCATCAGCAAGTCACAATACTCCCCCATTAAAAATCAAAACCTTTCTATATTTCTCACAATGGGAGTCTCTCATTTGGAAAAAATTATAAGCCATGGATATGTAAAAATCCACAACTCAGGTTCACAGCCCAGCCCCAGATTCAGCCTCAATGCATGGCAGTGAGCAGTCAGCACATGGCCAAGCAGTTTTACCAGGACAGTTGTGTTGATCCCTGACAAGTAGCAGACGTCATTAGTGAGCATACGCTGCAGTTAGCACCATTTTAATTAGCTTTGCACAAAAGGACAAAAGCAGGCGCTGGGATGGTGACCCCAGCGCGTCTCTGCATTTGAAAAGTGCCACCATGCATTCCTGGAAAGGTAAAGGAGCCCTGCCACCCCTTCTCCAGCACTACAGCTGGGCAGCCAGCTGTGCAGATGTCACAGCTTTCCAGGGATGGCATGAAAGCAGGGCCCATGACATCCTTTGAGAGAAAAAAATAAAACTTTAATGCTAATATTAATGCTAGCTCTTTCTGGAAAAGTCCCCTGGGGACAAACACAGCTCATTTAGTCACTTGCTTCGAAGGCGTGAAAGTTCGGCACTCTGGATCCATGATGGTTTCTTTTCTTTGTCTTTCTTTTATTTTTGTTCAAACACTGACAGCTGATGGGTGTCATCTTTGCTGGGATCATCCCTGTAGCTTGAGGACCCAACAGACACAAAAGGATATTGTGCTGGGCAGAGGGCAGAGTATTTTGTATCCCAGCCCCCTCCACTGGAACAGTGCCTGAGATAGAAGACAACAGGAACTGTAAACTAGTGACACTTCTTAACCACTCCGGGAGCTTGCTCCTGAATAATTGGATATTCTGGCTTTGAGAGAACATGTCCAGCCTTAGCAAATCCCAAGCATAAACATCTTGTACTTTGTGATTTGGGACAATGAAGCCGAATTAGCTGAAAAGCTTGAAATTGGATTTCTTTGGAAGTCACACTTCTAACCAAGGGTGGAATCTGGGTTAGAAAGATCAATTTTGCTACTTCAGGGCTCCAGCTGTGAAGAGGAAGATTAACGAAACACAGAAGTTAAATATCTCAAGTATCATACCTGTTTCATCATACAAGCTAGGTCTTCCCCTCCCCCCAAGCTCCTCAGTTTCATTTTTGAAGACCTCATGGGGTGTCCAACCCTCTCCTTATTGTGAGACCCCAGTTTTCAAACCTCCACCAACAAGAATTCTGGATTGTCTGCTGAGTATTTGCTTCCATCACTGCTATGAGTGTTCTCAGGACTGTGGGCTGTAATGGTCACCAAAGGCTTATCTCTATGGTGTAAAGATGCTAACCCTTGAAACCTCTCCACTGATGGAAAATATCTACCCAAATTATCCAGAATCTCCCAATTCATTTTTAACAGAGGAAGTGCATAAATAAGTTTGGCCACCTGTTTATTCACTTTTCTTATCTTCCACCTGTATCAGTATCATGGAGTCTATGCTTATTGCCAGGCAAGGTTAAAAAAAAGAAAAAAAAATCCATCCACTTCATATTGGCAAATTGGAGAGTAAAAAACCCAAAACCACAAAAACCAACCCACAATGAAACTGCAGTATTTCTTTGTAAAGTAATGAAGTACACAGCTTTCTGTTTTCCCATTCTTTGACACTGATGCGCACAGGTCAGGATTTCTTTCAGGGCTCTTGCTTGACTCAACAGCAAAAGGTAAATTATAGCAGTTTTTCAAAAGAGAATGAGGTTTTCCTATAACACTCCAAATTTGGCTGTATCCTGCTATCTAGACTCCTCCTCAATGGAAGCAATCACTGAATGCAAATAAGGAGAGTGTCCACAGGGATTTTATGACTACCCTTGAAGTTTCCTAGTACATCTACAAAATCTTCCTCCTCCCTTACTAATTTATGAGATGTCAATATGTAGCAGCTTTGCTTTTAGCTGTCTGACAATACTGAGAGTTATAGTGGGGAACCTTTAAGGTTACCAAGGAGATCTGCTCACAACATGGAGTTTGGGATGGCTGGTTCAGCCCCACTGACATCTCTTCTACAGAGACAGCTGAGAGGTCAACCCTAAACAGACACTGCAGTGGTTTATCAGTTGCACACCTCAAGAGTTTGTAGCTTTCCCCATCTTGTTCAGCAGTTCTTGAAACACTGTTTGCAATAACTTCTGGATTCCATAATGTGAAAAACCACCTCTTAGTATCTTCCTGCTGGTCTTACACAGACGTCTCTTACCCTCTCCATGGATGGATCGCTTTGCACCCACCGTACCCTTATTTACATTTTGGTCAAACCAAGGTGTAAACCATGGTGTAAACCATGAGATTCCCATGTCCCCATGTCAAATACTGGCACTGATCATCCACCTCCCTTCAAACACGGGCAGCATATCTCAAATGTCCACACCCCTTCAACCAAGCTGCTGCTTGGTCAGGGCATTAAGCCAGTGTTGAAGTGCTCCTGCCTACCTCTGCTACTCCTTAATGCTTTTCCTACCTGGCTGAGTTCATCACGTATCATGGGTAGAGGAACACCAAAGGCAGCTTGCAAAAGCAAAAGGGAGAATACTGGATCCCAGTTTGAACATCATCCTGCTACGTGGGTGACTGCTCACAGAAAGACATCTGCATATAGATATTTTTAATTGGCAAACAATCTCACCTCCAAGGTAAATCACCTTTAAGTGCCCAGAACATGGCCAAGTTACAGTAACCTACAGTACTAAGATGGGAATGCTTGACTTTCAGGCCAGTCTCCAAATCTTGTTCTTCTCCCAGTGCGCTAGGCAGAGTCAATACAAAGCTTTTAGTACATCCACTGATACAGACTCTTTAGTTCCAAATGTTATCTCAATCAAGTGGAATTTGGTTCACTTATCTTATCCGGTAGATATTGAATCCCCAGCTGACTCCACCGTTCAGCTATCCAACATGACAACTTCGGAAAATGGTGAAAGTTGCAGCAAGCCAAACAGAACTGATTTGCTATGGGCTGCAAACCTATTACTGCTTTTCATGGGCATATACAAGCTCAGTAAAGGAAATAATAGACACTAGTTTCTTTGCTGAAAACATGTATTCAAAAATGGTCATTTCAAGAGCAAGATGCAGACAGCATAAAATCAGTCAGTATCAGGTTATATTGCAGTGTCACTGTAAGAACTTACATCCATTTCCCTGTCTTACAGGAAGAGTTGATACTATAAACACACCCATTCAATAGCCAGAGCTGAGAAACACTTGCTGCAAAATGCCTGATAAAATTATTGGAAAGCTGTAAAGACTGAGCTCCTCTAACTAAGAGCATGCAAAATTCCCTTAGCTCCACGAGGAAGGAATATCTTCAGGGCAGAAGAGTGCTTTGGCTGTTAAAGTCAGGTTTTTTTGACCCCGACAACATGGGACTGCTTAGTGCCAGTTACGACCGTGACTGCAGATCCTTTCAGGGATCTAGTAAGCATGGCCCTTGGTAGAAAAAGAATTAAGGGTTATGCCGCAAAAATTATTAAAGAGATGGAATAAGATAGCAAAGCTAGTAAGGAGTCATCAAAGAGTTTGGGTAAGGAAGAGGGAAAGCAGAAATAAAAACTGAACTGTGCCAAGAGCATAGGCAAGGAAACGGAGGATGTGAAAGCTCCAAGGCTACTGAAGACATGAACCATCCCAGTGTGCTCGGACGGACCGGTGTCCTGGAGGCAGCCTGCCACCCTCTGGAATGTCTCTCTGCCTTTTACTCCTCCCCGAGCTGATCTGTCACAGGCCATTATATACAGCACCCACAGCAATCCTCTTCTCCCACGTGAGATCCTGCTTCCTTGGGAGAGATGCTAGCCCATAGCTCCAGTTTGCACAAGGGGAGCAAGAACTTATCCCTTCTACACCAAAGCAGTGAAGATATTAGCAAGCTGCTGTCTTCATCTCAAATATAGACTCAAACCAACACAAACTTCTTGGGAGGGATGTCTGCCAGCGCTACCTTCAGACCCATTCCTTCAGAAGGATGCATCTACCTCAGCAG
>NW_010273174.1:12433-14041 GCF_000690775.1 Eurypyga helias | reverse complement strand
GTTTGCACCTCACTGTACTTCCAGTTGGGAATTTGCTGTTTATTCTCGATATTCACTTAATGTTGATTCATGCAAAGCACCAATCACGCTGCCTCCTACTGAAGCACTTCAGCCTACGTTTGTCTTGGAGCACCTGAAGAACATCTTGATATTTATGTAAATACTAGCAAGTTTTTAAGGGCCTGCACTGGTTATGTTTGCCAAAGTGAGGCATATGAACACACCAGTTAAATACTTCTGGTTCTATTTTATCAGATCTTTTACCCACCGTGAAGATGGGCCTTTGAAATCAACGCTTGTTTGTTTTTATCAAGCCGCAATTTGGGCAATAATCTCTTGTCATACACAAAATGAGTCGAATTCTTCTCTCATACACTCTGGGGCAAATCCTAACTAACTCCATTGATTCGAGCACAATAACTTTGGAATCATATTGGCAAAACTGTGAACAGATTTGGGCCTCGCACACTATGAGAGATTGCTTGCTCTTTATACGCTTTAGCGAAAGCAGCTTTTGAGTCCGGCATGGATGCCAAATTAATTATTCAAAGCAAAAGAGAGGGATTCTTTCCATGAATATTTGGACCGGTTGCACACTGTTATACATTTTGCTATTCATAGATTATGCAAAGAATTGCAGAATTAATACCATCTTGCATTTTGAGACACTTCACAGACATGAATTAGAGAAGTTTCCTGCAAGCTTACCACTAGTACACACAAATAACATTATCTTGAGCTCTGAAACATCATTTATCTCTTAAAATATAAATCCAAAGCTGAATACTGTGTCGCCTGTTCCCATAAGCAGAGTAGTTGTGGTTTGGAGTTTGTTTTACTTCATCATCTATTGCAAAATCAACATTTCATTCTCATGCACTGTAGGAAGCCAAACTCGATTCATCTGGTGCTCCAGCTACCACTTAAAAGTGCTTTTGTCTTAGCACCACCAGAAAACAAAAAAATACAAAAAAACCCCCAAAAACTCCGTTCGTTGCTGGAACAGCAAAGTAGAATCAGCTTAGCAATCGACATCTCTGGTATTCAAGTTTAAATTGCACTGGAGGAAAACACTGTGCCGCAGGGGAGAGAAATATTTTTGAGAAAAACCTGTTCCATTTCTTTCATTATCTTTTGGGGACAGGGAGGGCCTGCCAGGACACAGGGTGTCTCTGAGATGCAGCTGTGGACAGCATTAGACATTGCAGCCCAATGGGAAGTGTATAGCAGCCTGGGTAAAATATGATATTGATTTTACCTGCAGCACTGAGAAAAGTCTGTGGTAGAGCACAAGTGGAAATAATTCCCTGCCCTCTGTCACATCACCCTGGGATGAGATTCAAACGAGACCCCCTTCTAGTTGTCTAGGCAGCAGCAGAACCAAGGCTGAGGAGGCATGTTCTCCATGCTGCCAGCTCTGACCCTCAATACCCAGGTAGCAGGAAGAGCAATTTAAATCAAATAGAAATTTTTGGTGATTGCCCCACCCCACCTCTCCCCCAGCATCCTTGGTCTGGAGGAATTGCAGGTGTTGGATGCTGGATATTCACCAACATGAGCAAGGCGTTTCTCCTAGTTTGTTCCTGCGTTGGTTTTGCAGAGAAAAAC
>NW_010273174.1:1989-12369 GCF_000690775.1 Eurypyga helias | reverse complement strand
GCAGCCAGCAAAGCCACCAGCCCGCAAGGACCAGATGATGCCATGAGCCCCATGGCAGAGACACTGTCTGCAAGCCACAGGGTACCACTGCACCCCTGGCAGCTCTCAGCTCAGGAACCAGCACTTTCTGCTCCTCAGACCCAGTTTCCAGCTGTATTTCAGTTGGTGCTTGGCATAAGCAGGGACTGATACCAGTCAGAAGCTTGTTATAAATACAAGTTATGTGTGTAACCTATATTTAAATGCACATTGTTAAGTGTCATTATGAATTAATCATAACTCAACATTTCATGATGGATAATTACTACTATCCAAACAGCGCCTTCAAAAAGCTTTTTTTAAAAAAATTGATATAACCTATAACCTTCCCACCTCTTACCCTCTTCCTTCTTCACAAATACCTCCTGTTTAACACTTACAGCTCACAGAGCAAGTCTGATAAAGATAGTACTGTGATACAGACGTATAAAATGGAGGACACCAAACTGATGTGGAAAAATACAGATCTGAGCATCATGGGGTGAAGTGCCGAAAAGACCGAGAGTTTCCCACAGCCACATCCAATTACAGCAACAATGAACAACTGCTTCGTGATATGTGTCCAGTGAGTCTTGTAGTGCATGTAAATCCATCAACAAAAGCCACAATTATTATTTTCAGTCTCTTTTTAAGTGCTGCCAGTCAGGTTTTTGTGACATTGTGTTGCACAGCAGTGTCCAGCAAGGAAGAAAAACCAAAGGCAGGAGGAAAAAAACCACTCTGACAATGCCCAGGGAAAGCTCTGTACCCCCAAGGCACTGAGAACAAACACATATTTGTTGGAGCAGCAATCGTCAGCCAAGAGGTGGCCTTAACCACCTTGGCCTTAACCAAAAAGTATGTTGTGAGCTTACCTGGAAGAAACATCCTAGTCACATCCTCAACAGCCGACACAGAAACCCTCAGTGAATCACAGCATCCCAGCAGCAGTCAGCCAGACACCAGCCCTACTGCATGTGTTCACTTTTCTGGGGCTCAGGTGGACAAACCACCTCACCTGAGGCTGTGGGGATTGACCCAAGCTGGAATAAAAAACTGGTTTGCCCTGGGTCCCTCTCTGTGCTTAGTCACTTGTAGCTCAACATGATTTTTCTGCCTAGGCTTTCCATCCAGATAGACACAATTCTGATGTTTTGATGGACCAGTGTTGATACTTGTCCAAATACCCAGGGACAGGATGATAAAGATCTTCAGGGAGCCCAGAAGATGTATATTTAGCAAAGTACAAAAGGGAACAAAATTAATGATCTTTAAAACACCAATTGAGTCCTGAAACTGGGGATTTGATGCATTGGTGGAGGGAACTGCTGTATCTGTGAGCAAAAGCAGCTTCTCAGTTTTCTTTCCGCAACCAGAGAATAAAAAACTACACAGGCAAATCCTGAATTTTCTAAAAACACAGGAATCTCGGTTTCTTAAGGATTAAAAAAAAAAAAAAAGAAAGAAAGAAAAAGAAAAATAATCTTACTGAAGCATTCCATTATAATTAAGTTCTAGTCCTGTATCCTCTACAGGTTACCTTCCCCAGAGAGGACACCTTACCCTACACCTTGATGTTACAGATCATTAACAGGCTGATCGGACACATGGGCTTGGCGGAAGATATCTAAAATTGAATATATTTACCTGCACTTAATATCTACTTCTCAGGTAAATCTTGTCCAGTTTCTCCAAGAACACTCAGATGTTTTCTTCTAAATTCCAGAAATCAAACATTCAGTCTAAAGAGTAGCCACCGACAGGCAAGGGTGTAAAACAACTTGCCATTCAGTTTGGTTTTAAGCATTCTGGGTGTGAGGAGAGCAGCAGTGCTGGAAAGCTGCAGCCCTCGCGGGTGTGGGTTTTACAGGCATCAGCCGGCACATCAGCTATGCCGCGTGTTTGGCAGCCCCGAGCCTACAGCTGTTCCTCGATGCCGTTTTCGGTGCTGCCAGCTGGGCTGAGCCATCCCAAACGGATCGTGTGTGCGTAACAAGGATGGCTTTTGCATATGCTCGAGGCTGCTGGGTCCTGCCCAGGGAGGGGGGTGCAGGGTACACAAGCACTCACTGCCCCCAGCCCCTTGCCCACACTTGCTGAACGCACACTTGCCGATGGAAAGAGACAAGACCTAAACCTTCAGATCCCAGTGAGGACTTGCTCTAAAAGATTTATTTGCACTCATCTGCTTTACAATGCTGATTTTCCACACCAACGACTGGCATCCACCCCGCCCCAGGTCTGTGGCTGACCATGGAGGTCAAAGAGCCACTGTGATTCCTTGCAAAGCCCCATCCACAGCATTTTAACTACTTGCAAATGCACAGGTGTGTAGTGTCTAATAGCCAGACCCAAAGTTTTTTTGGTGCCTACCTAAAAATATAAGCAAACGCTGCTGCAACTTAATCAACACTTTAACATGACGAGTAGCTTAGTGTTGGCTTGCTCTGTCACACAGCCTGACAGCTCTTGGGTACACTCATCTAACAGACTGTAAAGGCAATCTAAACTTTTCGAAATCCCTATTTCATGCGGCCATTTGTAACTATGTAAAATGTTGAGACACAAGCGGGTGAGATCCACCACCTCTCCAACACAGGTGCGGCACCACCTTCTCTCAGTAGCATGAGTTGCATGTCCCACTGGACCACAAGACATAAAATTGCCACTGGTACAAGTCTTCTCTGAATGTTTTATTCCCAAGCTCATTTTAGTGGTGAGGAAAAAAAAAAGAATTTGTCATCCATGAAGGAGTCCTTGTCCATTCTGATCTGGAATATTACTCAAAGACTCGGTTTGGGAAGATCAGTGGGTGCCAGGGCACAGATGAGGTGATTTTGCAAGTGATGATCATCTCAGAGAGGTATGTGATACACCTCTCCAGTTTTGTATACAGCACAGCAGAGAGCTGGCGACCACGCAGCACTTAGCCTCCTCCTCTATTCCACAGCTAACTTATGTTAAACAGAACTCAGTGATAAGCTCGGCCTGTCCCGAGTGCTTTTTCTGTGTAACCCTTTGCTGCGGTTGCTGAAGGAACAGGATGTGATAAATGTAACACAATAAAACAGATGGTTCACAACAAAAAAATTGTGAGTGGCTTATATATCTATGGACACTTCCAGGGATGGGGCATCCACAGCTTCTCTGGGCAACCTGTCCCAGTGCCTCCCCACCCTCACTGTAAAAGTGTTTATTCCTTATATCTAATCTCAACCTACTGTCTTCCAGTTTGAAACTGCTGCCCCTTGTCCTGTCACTGCAGGCCAGGGTATAAAGTCTGTCCCCATTTTTCTTACAAGCCGCCTTTAAGTACTGAAAGTCCACAATAAGGTCTCCCTAGAGCCTTCTGTACTGCAGAAGTACAGAAGTAACTTTGCAAATACTTATTAAAAAATAATTAATCTCGTTAACACCAGCACCACAGGAATGGACAAGAGATGCACTTTAGTTTAAAATGCCTGCTATCTTCACTATAATTTTCTCAGATACACTATCACCCAGTCACTTGATATCTTTTGTTTTCCTGTCCCCGGGAGCTGGATTTGCCTTGTTCTTCAGTCATCGATCGAATGTGATGGGGGGATCCCTTCTCCTGTTTGCTAATACAATAAGATAAAGAGGACATCAGATGACACAGGCACCATTGACTCCCTGCTTATAAAACATTTACAACATCTCTCTTTTCTTTTTACAGCAAAAGGAATCACAGCTTGTGGCCTGAAATATACCTCTACTGAATATTTCCCAGTGCCAAAGGCAGCTGACATCCCAAAAGCTTCTGGAAGGCTTTTTGCAGAGGTTACAGGTTTTTCTAAAGGTTGACCAACGATGTCCACTTCACCTAATGGTCCTTTGGAAGAAAAGCAGCTGTGGCCTCCAGGACCAAGTCACACACAAAAAACTGAAATCTGCTGGTTTGAATCAAAATACAAAGAGCAACAGCACAGTGGATGGCAAAGGGAATAGCTGAAACCCAGGCAAGAGGGTAGGGCACTTAGAGTTTGCTCCTGAGCTTTTGCTTTTTGGTGCCAAATATCCCAGTAGCAGATTTTCACTGGTGGAAAACCTCTATGGCTCACTGATGGTGTATGGCATACCTGACTTCCTTCTGCCCCCCTTGCCCCCATTTCTTCTCTCACGTGTATGTACACTCACTTTCGTAAATGTCTGCAAATTGAGGGTGCAAAATACTGAGCCACTGCTCAAGAAGGAGATTCCATGATCCAAAGAAGCAACGAGAGGTTCACCCATGGGACTTTTGGCCACATGACAAGTTTTTTGGATGCCTTGGGCTTGTCATGACAGGAATTGTTGCAAGGTTTGGACCGAGTTTCTAAATTTCTGGTAGGGACTATAACAACCAAGTCCTTGATTAACCCATTCCCCAATGTTTCAACCACAAGTTATTACCTTCCTTACAGAAACTGTTGAGAAACGAAGCAGAAGACAGAGATTATTGCAAATATTTGCTGGAACTTCTCTTTGAAAAGTGCAACAATTATTCCTCTATTATAAAAAAAAATTGTGATATGAGGGGAGACAACTTCTCTAAGGTAAAGAGCCATCACAAATCAGCAGGTTATGTGTACAGCCTAAATACAGTGTATATGGGAGGGTATATATATGCTTCTCCTGTATCAGAGAAGTTGAATCATTTTTCCTTTCCCAGTATAGCCATATGGCACCATTACAGAAACCATCAGTTACAGTTAACCTATAACCACACCACAAGCGCGAAATGCTTTACAACATTCTTTAGGCACACTCAATTCTCCCACATAGAAGACACGTTATTACTTTAATTAACTGATGGGAAAAACACACTGCTGAGAGGTTAAGAATCTTCTCCCAGTCATGCCAAGATCCACTTGCACAGGTAATGGGCGTCTGGTGTCACCCCTCAGCAGTCCATTACTCCTTTGCTGCCCACCTCTGGTAATAAGATAAACTCGCTCTGCTTGGGAGCATCCTCCTCCATAGAGAGGACTTTCTTTTTTAATTACGGAGCTACACCGTGGGTCTTTGCTGCTCACCTTGCAGCTTCCTCAGTCCTCTGCCACAGTGCTCCAGGTTTGCTGGGGATGGGATTCCTAGCTGCTACCCAGCAGATAAATTGTTAAAGTACAGTCTTTTTCCACAAGCTGTCTAGATGTTGCCAGGCTGATGGCTGCAATCCAGCTCCAGACCACGGTCTCCTACAAAACTGAGTGCATCATCTAAAACCCCAAGTCACTGCACAGCTCACCACGCATCGAACTGAAGTACCCTCTGCCTATAAAAAGAGTGGACGGTGTGTTGTACCGACACAGTAATAAGGTTGGGAGAGGACTAGCAATATTTCCCCAGTCTATTTTGTTACTTAACAACAGCCAAAGACGATGCGCTGGACCTCCTGCTTTGACATCAGCCACAAGCAGTCTGCTGCCTGCTCATCTGATCGCTGACATCGCCTGCTGCGTACGTTTGAGCTGGACTGCGCATCTTCGCTCTGCAACCTGCTTACACAAGGGGAGTTATCAAAGAATACCAGGCTGGAAGGGACCCCAGTGTTCACCTGCTCCAACCTTTCCTGGCAAACACACGGTCTAGACAAGATGGCCCAGCTCCCTGTCCAGCTGAATCTTAAGTGCGTCCAATGCTGGGGAATCCTCCACTTCCCTGGGGAGATGCCTGATCGTCCTCATTGTGAAAAATTTTCCTTTTGTGTCCGGTTGGACTCTCCCCCAGAATAACCCATTAACCCTCATCTTTTCCATGTGAGTACTTGTAAAAAAGGAGTCTCCAGCTTCTTTGTAGCCACCCTTTAAATACTGGAACATGGAGAAGAGATCTCCCCTAAGCCTTCTTTTCCCACAACTGCACAAACCCTGTTCTCTCAACCTTTTCTAGCATGGCAGGTTACCTAGTACCTTAATCACCTTTGTGGCCCTTCTCTGGACCCTCTCCAGCCTGTCCACATCTGACAATTGAAGCTTTTGAATGGCACCACAATGAAAACACTAATTAAGAGAATGTAATTACAGCAGTATCATGCACGCGGCAAAGTGATTTCATAAACTGAAAACCTAATACAGGTACAATCCGTCAGTGCCACCTCATATAATAAAAATTCTTATTTAATTAGAAATATTCCCCACACTGGAAAGAGAAACACCTCCTCCCCACCACCCCAAAGAATTGTCCTGAGGTGGGCATTGGGAGGGCCAACAGCACAACCGCCTGCTCAAGAGAGGAGGTGAGGAACAATGGATCTGACCTTTTTTTTTGTTGTACTCATCTTCTGTCGCATTGGAGGAGTCCGAATGGTAGTCCCGAAGCTCCTGTTCATACATCTCCAAAAAATTCTCATCAGTCTTTCCTTTCTTGGACTTGTCACCTTTCTTCTTCTTCTTTTCTTTGCCTTTTTTCTTCTTTTTCTTTCTGCGCTCATAGTCCTCCTCATCCTCACTGCTGTACTCCCTTCGTTTGTGTTTTTTCTTTTTCTTTTTCTTTACTTCCCCATCAGCCTCTGAGTCCTCAAGCTTTGATTTCTTTTTGCTTTTTTTCTCCTGCTTTTCTTGTTCCCCATCTTCCTCAACTGCCTCTTCCACTACTTCCTCTTCATCTTCCTCCTCCTCCACCTCTTCTACTTTGTTCTTTTGGGTCTTTTCTTTCATGTCATTGTTTTTCACCCCTACACTTTCAGCAGCCCTATGATTGCCTTAACCTCACTCCTGCCACCTACCCAGGCTCCTTTAACAATTGCTGACGTACTTTAGTCCTCCTCTCCCTGCCTAAGGCTGGGCTGCCCTCATTTTGCAGAGTCCTTCCTCCCCACCAGCTCAGCGTAGGTATGTCCTGGAGTCCCTTGTCCTTCCCAACCCACAGGTGATGACAGCTCACCTCCTTCTGACTCTTCCTGCCTTCCTTCACCTCCCTGACTGAGGCACCTTCCTCTCTCCTTCGTCTCTCCTGGTCTTTGGGTTTTCTCCTTTTCGTTACTATTATTTATTCATTGGTCTGTGCTGAGAAGTTTCTCTTTTTTTCAAAGCTGCCTCAGCCTTCGCTCAGGGTCAGTTGACAGTCTGGGTCTACGGTATCAGAACGTGCCAATCAAGGTTGTAGCTGCCTTGAAAATCGGTCAGATGAGGGCACATGGTCAAGTTGCTTCTTGTCCTACACAAGACAGCTCAGGACAGGATAAAATAGAGGCACTTCTCCTCCTCATAGCATGTAGCAAGCTTCAGAAACCTCATGAAAGATTACTTAGTGCTATCCAGTCAGGTGGTTATAAGGCAGATGGGCAGGTGAAAAAAGAGACCCACCAAGCAACCATATCGCACTGGTCTGCATTTCCTCTCCATTATTCATGGTGTCAGGATCACCTTACTGATAACCAAGGTCTCAATTTTACATGGATTTTTCTTTTTTTTTTTTTCTGACCAGCCAGGCCGGTGACCAGAAAAAGAAACACCTCCAGGATCTCTGTCTGGACACCTTCGTAGCATCAGCAAAGCACTCCCACATTCAGCTCCTCCGTTCCAAAGTTACTTTGCTTTACCTCCAACACTGATGCTCAATAAGTAAGTGCCACAGTCAGAAGAAGACACTGTAAGTGCTTTACACAAGGTGCCCTTACAACAACCCATCTTGGCCAACCAAAGAGAAATAACACTTAACAGCTGAGAACAAACACAAATACACCCATCTGACAGCTCTCACAGGCAAATGTTTAGGTGAGACAGGTGAAGGACGGGAAAAATGAATGATGTAACGTCATGGTTGGAAGGACACCACAGCATGGAGCATGCTCAGCACCCATCTTGTGCCCAGGGGTAACAGCTTGGGGCTCACCCGATGTCTAGTACATGCAATAGGGGTTTCACTCCTAAGCCCAGAGGCAGACATAACAGCGGGAGATAGGAAGGGACTGAGGGTCCTTCAACCTCTCTCTTGTCGCCTGAGCCAGCAGCACAGCCCTGGGCCAAGCCCCATGACAGTGTCAGTGTACAGCCCCAGCCGTGCAGCCGGGTCAGACTGACCGGGTCAGTCTCAGCGTCAGTCTTGAACAGGTGATTTAAAGTCTGACTGTGAGTGGAAAGAGAAGAGAAGAAAATTTATTTCTTCTTATTCAAAGGTGCTGTTATGAGTTTTGTCACAAAACCCAAATTTTAATTAAAAATCGTGATTTGGAAAACCATACTGGATTTCCCTGGTGCAGCCCAAGTGTACATAAGCCAAGCAGGGCAGTCAGCTCGGCACTAAATCACAGTAATGGAAGAAGAGAGAGATGTATTTACGGCAAGGCTGTAGGATGATGATACAAAACCTCCCACTGTGGGATAAAGTAGCCCACATCTTCCTCAAATGATGGATTAAATGTGATTTGCTTGATGGTATGCTGTCCCAGTTAATGATACTGTAAGTATTGTAAGTCAGAGATTTCGGCCATGCTAAGCCTTTAATGCAATGGTCTAGTCGAGGGTGTCGCTGTCCATAGCAGGGTGGTGGAACTAGATGGTCTTGAAGGTTCCTTCCAACACAAACCATTCTGTGATTCTATGATTCTATGTACATAATTTAAAAATCTTCCTAACTTTGGGGGTTTCCAGCAGCCAGCCTATAAGGTGAGGGATGGCATTGGTGGTGGGTTATTAGGAATGTGAAGAACAGATGTTTTGATGGCCAGATGTGCTGCCCAAGCAGAATGCTAGTGGCATTGTCCCAGGCAGAAGTGGATGGGGAGCACCAAGGCCAGAGGATTCAGAGTTGGTCAGGATCTGTCCCACCCTCCTTAGCAGGTGTTCAGAACCAGTTTCCAACAATTTTACATGAATAATAAAGAAAAAAATTATAGCCTTTGTGGCTGAATGGGAGTCTTTCTATTAAGCATCATAAAGAGAATATTTCAGGGACAGCTTCCAAGTAGGTTAAAGCACAGGTTTGGGATGAAACACAAGAATGGCTTTTCCAAGGTCTTAAAATGATTTTAAAAATTATATCCCTGCCCTTCCTTACAATACACTTCCTGAACTACTAGGACAACAGCACAAAAGGACCTGAAATCCCCTGTTCCCTTTAAGGTCTTTATTTTCTGGAAAGCAGCAGAAAGGCACATAGTGCATCTCTGCATGGCATTTCTGAGAATGAGCACAGGGCGGTCAGCTCAGCAGGCACCAAGCTCCAAAGGGACCATCCAGGCATGTGGATGCTGTCAGTCCCAAGGATCTCAGGGATACTGCAGAGATAATTTGATGATGCAGCACATTTTCCCAGTCAGATGCTTTGCGGCACAGCATAGTCATAACTGTTACCCTTCCTCTCTCTGGGACAGCTGTCAGGGCACAGCAGAAACTTCAGGCACAAGCATTCCAGCTTAAACCAAGGAGCTGGATTTAGATTTTGGCTGCAGAAAATTCAACCCTCTCCACACAAAAAAGAAAAAAAGAAAAAGAAAAGAAGAGGCACAAGACAGAGCAAAGCACATCTTCAGAAAAAGAAACACCATGGCATCTCTCTGAAAAGCAAACCTCCTATCTTTGTTATGCTTTTGCAAGGTAAACACTTCATCAGACCAAGTCCCCAAGTGCTGCCGCTCCGTACAGCTCCAGCTCTATGCAGCAAAATGCTGACAGCACCAACGTCTCAGGCCAAAAGGCAGCATTATAATTGCTCATGACAATAATCCAGGTGCAAGATTGGTCCTTTCTAACCCTAAAATAGTCCTCCTACATCTGCTTACCCCCAGTCCCATAGTCAATTACCTGCCTTTGGCAGCCGAGCTAATGGTGTAGAAGAAATGCCTTTTCCCCCCACACTGTGGCTCAGGTTTAGGATGTTCAAGGCATCTCTGGGAGCAGCCTCAGTCTGATGCAGCGCCAGTGAGCACTGAGACCATACATCTGCCCCAGCTATGTGTGCAGAAACACCCCAGTTAACGAATTGTGTCAGGAAGAAACATCTGAGGCACTAAAATTACCGGAGGGACATCACGGTAGTTGCCCCAGTGAGAACCATCCCGCTGAGTTACCTCTAGCCCTGCATTCTGCTTTCTCCAGGTGCAGCGGAGCAGAATCTCAGGTATAAGGCAAGAAAAAAATCACTCCTATCAAATGAGCTAAAATGATGGGGGAGAAGGGATATTTACCATGTCTCATTCAAACTTTGCTCCATACGCTTCCTTCGTCTGTTGTATTAATTAAAAAGAAATGTGCCGAGAACGCTTCAGCTTGCCTTTGTTCTTTTTGTGAATAACAGCTGGGGGAAGAACAATGGGGTTTATTGGTGCATAAAGAACCACCGGGAAAGCAACCAAGCTATTGGTGAGAACCATTAGTTAAAACTGTCAACAGTATTTATGTGGGTTTATATTCTTACCCT
>NW_010273174.1:0-1958 GCF_000690775.1 Eurypyga helias | reverse complement strand
CCAGGAGATTCCCCCAAATCCTCCCTCTGGATAAGATTCAGGCCAGAATCCACCAGAGTCCCATGAGCCCAGGGTGACTTCTTGAATTATAACAGATTTGGTGTAGTATGAGAGGTCAGAATTTGGCTCTCCCAGGTCTTAACTCACCTGTAAACTTTCTTGACTGCGATGATAAAACCTGTACAATGCTTAACCTGGAACTAGCCCATTTTTAGGTACTGAGATTAGTGTTACTAGTAAGTATTAGGTTAATATTAGTCAAGGCATGGACACACCTTTTCTTCAGTTCATTCTCTTCCATGTGGCTCCTATTTTGTACCTATTACCCTAAAATCCAGATGTCCTGTACCCAGGCACCATGCACCACAGCAGATATATCCCAAAGAGACTTTTGTTCTGGTCTCCTTCCCAAAACAGATGCAGTGAAACCTCTTGTTTCAGAAGTTATTTTTCAGTACATGCTGCTCGGCACTTACGGTTAGAGAAATCTATAATTCTCATTGTGCAGGGTGGGGGCAACTTAAAGAAAAAGTTGGTGCCTGCATGCACGGTCTGTATTTAGATGTTCTTTTTGGTGACCAACACACCTCCATGGAGATGAGGATAAAGAAACTGGCTGTGAAGGACAGGCAGCAAGACGTATGTCAGACACCGGCAAAGCAGTTTTCCAGATTATTATGAACCAACTGTTTTAGTCTGCTCCTGTGGGTTTCAGTTTGGGGCATAACCCACAGAAAAGGGCATCCTTCACCTCCATCTGAATTAACACAGGTAGCAGAGCCTCAGGGGGCTTTGAAGTGCTGCCCAGGGCACCTGCAGCCCCAGGGGCACAGCAGGGCAGGCAGGGTTGGCAGCAGCTGCCTCAGCTTTAGTGTTGCAAGGTTTTGTAGATATTTATGCATATACTTGTCAGCAGGGCAGGATCTACCCCCCTCTCTGGATAGTTTCTTGAAAACACTCCCTGCAGCCCAGTGCGCCATATGCTTATAATGTATACACGTAGTCCATCTCCTTCAGAAAATAAATGTATTCAATGCCACAGAAACAAATACCAAAGGATTCCTTTAATGGAGCCATTTCATTTCTCGCCCATGTACATGAGTAATGCGCAGGATTACACCAGGCTGGGCAGAGGAGGTGCTGGGGGAGCCACTTGCCAGTGTTGCAGCACCAGTCATTACAAATTTAATCAGACCTCACGGTGCCTACTAAGAGCTTTGCTTTTCCTTTCAGCCCCAGTTGACTACTCGTTACTTTAAAAAAAAAATATTTATTTATTAACTCAAATAACAAAATCTTCATTGCGATCCCATCCGCCCGACAGCTCAGCGAGAGGCGGATGGGGATGCTGGGGTACAGAACGCAATCCATCTCCAAGGCAGGCTGGAAAGGTTCTAAGGTGTCCATGGGCTTCAGTGGGAGCTCCCTGCCTTCAAGCGTATGGGCATGACGGCCTCTGCTGGTAAAACGGAGTTTAGCCAAAAGAAATGTTTCCCTAACAAATGCGGTGAGATGCTAAATGTCCCACAAGAGGATGAGCCTGGTCCCTGGTCCCCAGGAGCTGCAGGTGTCCATCAGCAGCGTCACGCTTACAGACCCAGATCCTTCAAGGTCCTTGCAACTGTGGCTCCTGTATCCCTCTCAAACTCAGGGGTGGGGAAACTGCTTCACGCCAGGTCTTAAGGAAAAGTATTGAAAACAGGAATAAAGCATGAGCCTCTTAATGGAATTTGCCTGGAAAAAATATATACCAGATCTGTCCAAAACAGGCGGGGGTCTGAAATTCATGTCAAGATAGGGATTTGTGTCACTCTTCCAGGGGTCCGTACTGGGACCAGTACTGTTTAATAATTTCGCTGAAGTTATAGACAGTGGGATGGAGTGCACCCTCAGCAAGTTTGCAGATGACATCAAGCTGAGAGGTGTGGTTGAAATGTCTGAGGGATGGGATGCCATCC
>NW_010273173.1:0-3066 GCF_000690775.1 Eurypyga helias | reverse complement strand
TGTGTGGTACTTAATTGCTGACTGGGATTAAACATCCTTGTAAGTTATGAATACCTTTATCCATTTTATGAAGCAGTAATATTTTGTCAACATACTCAATTTCAGTAATTTAATTCAAAAACCTAATTTGTCAGAGTTGTAAATTTGGCTTGTGAACTTCTCTTCTCTTCTCTTCCAACCTTTCTCCTAAGACAACGGAAGTCAGACATTCTGATAGGTAAGAAACCAAAACTGACAGTAGTGAACTTTCTCATGAGCTAGGGGAAAAAAAAAAATTCAGGGGTGTCTAGTAGCACAGTGTAAATTCCCAAGTGTCTCAACAGGTAGCTTCCCACGTATGAACCCAGTTGTACACAAGTGTAACATTTAAAATAATCTTTGCAGTGTTTGTATTTTGCTCGTCTAAAAAAAAAAAAACCCACAACCACTTACTTTCCAAAGGGAATTTTACCTTTATACCGCTACTTAAAGCGTTAAAACTTACCCCCATATTCTGCTCCCAATCTCAACATTAAACGTATTGGAAAAACTTTGGCCCAAGGTATTTCCAGCTTATGGATGAGAATGCCACAAAGAAAGGGGTTATCTGGTAGAATCTGATCATCAAGTTTCTGAAAAGTTGGTGAAACAAACAGGAATCCTCCATGCTCTTTGTTACTGAGAAAGTTTTCAGTAAAAGTAATGTTTTCCATGCTTCTTATTAACCGCCCTGTAGAAAGAGGGACAGAGAGCCTTTGCACACCTGCAGAAGTAATACAATAGTGGAAAGAAAACTACTCTAAGCAGTGGTCCCTACAGACTTGTGAGACTACTGTATGGCTTACATCTTCCTGACAGTCATCAAAACCCATACACTAGGTGCCCTGTATTAACTAAATGAACTTGAATATGAAATGGTATTTGTTTGGAAAAACCTCAAAATCAGAGTGTTCTGGCACACACCAATTGACAAACCTAGATACCTACAAATACTTCAAGGAAAAATTACCTATGAGCGTTAAAGATCATCAAGAAGATACTATAAAGTACGAAGTTACACACTGAAATTACATACCTTTCATGGCATCCTTATAGATGTTGATGAATAATTTGAATATTTCACTAGGAAAAATCTCTTCATCTGGCAAACACTGCAACAGAATGACAATTTCTGCCTGACCCAAACCATGCAGTCCATTTGTTGAGAAGTACCAGCACTTCTCTGAAGAATCTTTAATTAAAAAGATACACACCACAGTTATGCTGTTTTACAGTCAGAAAGTTGGATTTAATGGAAAAGAAAATGCGCGCTACTTACAAGTTATCAGCTTGACATTTACAAGCAAATTTGAATTTAGGATAAAAGTTAATGGATGAGGACCTCCTTCCACGAGAAGCAAGGTGACCTGTTGGTGAGATGGATGCTCTTCCACTAGAGGATCTAAATAAATTAACACATGATTTAGTTCAACATGTCAGGCAACTACCTAAAACAAGAATTCCAGATCATGGCACATGAAAAGACTGTCCCATCCTCCTATCTTCATAGGGTGGTACTTATTCTTAAACTTAGAACAAGTATATATCAACCAATGAACATCTTACCCAAGATTAAAGGAAAAATAGGCAAATGAAGCAGTAACTTGTAATAAAGGTGCAAACTAGGGCTACCATTCATTTGGTAATTACTGACTAATATCGTATGCTGTCTCCTCATCAAAATACTGGTACTGTTAATTACCATCAATGAGCACAGTCACTACTATAATGCATTTAAGCAATAAAGTAGTCTTTTTATAACATATTCATCTTGTTAATAACACACGTTCATTTATCCAGCAATCCAGTGTGAGGCAAATGAATGAGAACAGAATTGTATTTTAATACAAATTATATACACCTAAGTTAATATTTCAAAATCTTGCATCACAATTAAATATTAAAGATTTTATCAAAATTTACCTTTTCCTTTTTCACCCACTGCAAGCAAAAGTGGTGGCAGCCTATCATCATCAGGAACAAGGCTGATTTCTTTACGAACACAGTTTTCAACGCCACACAGCGCTCTGTAACTGGAAGGACTAACAGGCTTATCACTTGTAGTCTGATCAACTGAACTAGAACTAGTCTTCTCAGCTTCTGCAGCAGCAGAACACACTTTAGTTTCTAGAGTTCCATATTTGTAACCATGTACCACCTCACTCTGGCCTGGAAAGGTCTGCTGTGCATCATCTGAGGGAACAGAAGGACATAATTCCTCCATTCTTTTAATAATATCAGTTTCTTCCTTAGGTTTTGGACTTGTGTCAGGCAGTATGTCATCTTCCTCTGGCTTGGCAGCCTATGGAAAAAAATATATATACTTTTTCTCACAAGAAGCTAAACTTTCATTACTAGCATTCTAGAAGCAAAAAGAGAAAAAAAATCAAAAATACTGAGAATGCATTTCCTCTAAACAAGAAAGCCACCAAATCTCTCCTGGATCTTTCCCCCTCTCCCCCCATCCCCAATCTTTAGGAGTGAAGACAAATCATTAATTTCTCTGTTTGGTAACAGAAAGTTTGTATCAGAGTGCTGCAGTTTGCTGGCATACAACAGTCAGATGTAACACCAACAGCAGACCAAGTACCCCGCCAGGAACCTGTGTAGTATTACTGTTTCCCCACTCACATGAACATTGTCATCACTGTAATTTGCCATCCCTGGGATCAGCAGTTCAGTACTGCAAGTGCATTTCTAATTCTACACTAGGTACTAACAGCTGAGTCTAGCATTTCACAGTCCGATTCATTTCTGGTTTGGTGTCAAACCCAAGGGCTATGAGCATAGGCACATTAGGATATTAGCTGTCAACAAATAAAAACACAAATCAAGAGGCATGCTACCCTCTTTCAAGTATGTTAGACTTGCCTCCTGTCTCAATAGGGAAGATTTTGCACTGCAACAAGAAGAAAAAAAAAAAACCCCTAACCACCCCTGTGCTTGACCCATAAAAGTTCTCCTGTTATGCCATCAGGTTCCAGCAAATCCTCTGTTAACAGAATACATGTCAGAAAAATAAGTAAGATCATCCAGTTCCAACCCCCC
>NW_010273172.1:6031-10399 GCF_000690775.1 Eurypyga helias | reverse complement strand
CAGAGTTAAACCACGACAATGACTTGAAAGACTTTTGTCATTTTTGACAAGACATACATGCTAGGACCCAAAGCCTTCGTGATATATAATGGGATAATTTCAAAACACAGATGTTCCTATATACTTTAAATGAAATATCAAGGGATCTTTACTGGGAAAAATACTACTTGTGAAGAAGAAGCTAATGGAGTGAGTGAATAAAATCAACATCCTTTCTTCTTCTACAAATTTATATTGACTACAAGAAGCAGCAGTGGATTTCATAAGTAAATTATTTGTAATATCCCACTGTCACTCAGTAGCTGGAAAATTCCTTAATTTAGTGAAACTGCATTTCAAGAGTTCTTTTTATGGCTTCTGAAATTATGGCTTTAATTATTGATCAGACATTTCAGCATGGCATCCATAAATGCAACACATTAATTACTCTAGGAGTTATCTGTGGAGTTGAAAAAAATTGCTGAATAAATTTAAGCCTCTGCCAAATCTATGTACTCAACAGGTGGTGCATGCCTAATTATTGTAAGCTCTAAATAGTGTGATGATGGTCACCAAAGGAGATCAAATTAGTTAGCCAGATAGGAGAAACATTTTAGTCCTTTCTATAAAATGTAACATAAACTCTTGGCTCTTACGTGTGTACACCAAATCAGTTCATGTAATCTAATCTGTGATAGATCTTGATACGCTGTATCACAAACATGCTATGATTTAGGCACATGATACAACTCATGTTTATAATCCTTTTTGACAGAAAGTATATCTCTTATGTAATGTTCTTAAAATATTTTTGTATTAAATATTCATCCTTTTCTAGGATAACCACCTGCTGAAACCCTAAAGTATTGTTAGTAGAGTAAGTTTCATAGAAGTTGGACAGTATGTTAATATATTCTGCCTCTGTATACTCTTGTTTAATAATGTATGCCATCTCATCCTGGCACATAGCTTATTCTCTCCTCAACAACATTTGTTTATGAATATTATAACAGAAGTTATTCATTTGTTAATCCATTTTGCACAGCAACCTGAGAGACCCCTCATTTTACTGTGTGCAGCATGTGCCAGAAAGTTGTCCTTTGAGCTAAACTACACAAATACTTTAGGACTTCTGTAATGATGCAGAAGGTAGAACAATTATGCTCTGCTAGACCTTTTATTTTCATTACAATATGTCTTTGAATAAGATCTGCCTGAATTTTGTGAGAAAATGGCAATATATTTACCTGTACCAAGAATAATGAGATGATTTCCTATTTCCGTAAGTTTGAATTGGTCTTGAATTCTTCATCTTAATTGTTTTCTTTTCTTGTTCTATTTTTACCTCAGTATTAGCAGTTTTTGGATAAACTTCATGGTCATGTATGACTATATATAAAATATGTTGAAAAAGAGCTGGTGGACTGGAATCGTAGTAGTAACGTTGATAATAACTGAATACAATAATTTTGCTGATTAGATTATGCTGATTGTTTCTGATATACTTTAACAGTCTGAACTTCTTGTTGATTCAGTATTCCTACTTTAAGATTAGGTTAACATTTCTATCTCTTCTCTACTGTCAGAGTGTGAGATCCAAAAGATCAACTAAAAGTTGGAGACAAGAAATTCTTCTTTTTAAATGCCTATTCTCAAGGGAAAAGTCCCCAGCCATCCTGTTCAATGCACAGGTTGCTTATGTAGGGTGTGAAAAATGTTAATCACTTTGAAATGAGATCTGACAAAAATGGTTCCATGAACAAAAAGAGTCTGAAGTACCTCCAGACATCAGGCTTGCTAGAGCAAGCAATATTCGAGGGACAAATAAGAAGGTTGCCCAAGAATTGTAATCCCTTCCCAACATCTCTTGTTCAGTAAAATTCAGCAATTTTTCTTCTTATATATTTAAGTATTCCAAGTGCCAAAAGGGAGATTTGTCAGATATCTCACAATTGCCTCTATGTTTCATTAAAACAAACAAACAAACAAACAAACCAACCCCCAAAAAAACCCAAACCAAACCAAAACAAACAAAAAGAAAAAACAGGAAAAAAAGAAAAAGAAAAAAAAGGCTTGTTTCTGGTTTAATGATTTGGGACTTCAGGTGGGCTTACAGGATGGAATAATTGTTCTTACCAGGGATGATCTATTCTGAGTATGCTCAAAAGCAGAAGCCTATGTGCTCAAGAAAATACAAAATAAGTCAGCTATGGAACTCAGGTACCTGCAAGGTAAGGCAGAACCCAAGAATAAATTTCTGAACCAGCAGAAAATCTTGATCTTCTTTTTTAGACCAAGGATTCTCCTTAGCTTTGTATCCAAAAGTTAGAATTTTAGTCCAGGCAAACATCATCTTGTTGAGTGACTGCAGAAACCCCTATGAGCCAAGAGAGAGCTATAAGTATCACAAAACAATTATTTTCAAAAATTCAGAAAAACTACTCTTCTTTAAGACACTGAGTGAATTTGAGAGTGTTGGAGCCACCCTAGTGGTGATCCACATAAAAATCTTTTTTGTGTGACTTAAGAATCTTTTGAAGTTCTAATAGGTGGAGATTACACAGGAAGCATACAGTTTTCAAGTTTCTCATTTTTGTCCTCTTGTGGTAGCTATCTTATATTGAGGGATGTACTAGGAAGCTCCAAACAGATTGTGAGTTGTTTGTCCCCTTCTTCCCTGTCCCTGATGAAATTTCCCTTGCTAGAAACTACAGTATAAACCCGGACAATAGAATGGTTTCCAATAGCCTTAATTAGATATCTCTGTAAATAAAGCTTTGTTTGTTTGTTTGTTGAGGTGTCTTTAATATTCCTTATCCTATTGGTTTAAGAGCAGTTTAATTGCAGCCTGGTGAGGTAAGACCCCTTACAAAGCTCCATTTTCTGCTTTTTTTTAAAAGCCCTATTTTGAATCCAATCAGTTTTTAAATAAGTATTCACAATGAACTTTTAAATACTTTACCAGATAGTTTTAAGCTACCTGGTCTAAACACAAAATCAGTTTAATTTCAGTTATTGCCAAATTTCATTGTTTCTTTCAACCATCTATCATTTTCAGATTATCCAGAAAACAAGTCCATTCTCTTACTTCTTCCAAATACATAAATGTTCTCAGCATTGGGTTTTAAATTGTATATTTTCCTCTTTTAGTTTTAAGTCATCTTACGAAATTTCTGTTCTGATTTAGTATTAATATTAAATACAATACCTTTATTGAAGGATTTTATGATAGGAAAAAAATGATGATTTAAATTCAGTTTTCTTTATAATAAAATATTTTATATTTCACAAAGTTTTTTCCCTGCTCTTAATGTATTTAGGACATTTCTGAGTGAATTTAATTAGAAAATTTAAAACCTTCTTAGCTTTGCTTGAAGTTGGAATGTTTTCCTTAATTTCTTTTTCTTTCTGTAGAAAATTGCCTTACCTGTTGTCCTACCAAGTTCAGTTCTTTCTGGTTTTGTGAGTCTTTCTTGTACGTTCTGATCAAAAAATAATAAAAAAAAAATAATCCGAAGTCTTCTGAAAAGCATCTGGAAGTAACATTCACAAAACTTCAAAAGCTGTCTAGGACACACATGAAAATTAATCTTGTCTAAGAAGAACTGATTTTCCAGTTACTTCAATGTGTGTATATATTCCTTATCTTTAAGCTGTCTGTGTATGTTTCTACGACTATATCAGCTTGGACTGAAAAGGAGAAATATCAAAATGCCTCTATCCCTCTACACAGACTGGAGAAGGTAGACAGACTAAGCACTTGAATCACTGGCTTCTAACCAAAGAACCTTGCAACTGATTATCATTTCACTTGTTGATTACCAGTTGATTTGTTCTGCGTTGTGGGTTTTGTGGGTTGTTGTGTTTGGTTTTTTTTTTTACTATGAGAACTTCAGTGTTATCAAACACCTTAGAATGAAACATATTTATATTTTGTATTCATCAATAACTTTACCTTCAAGGAAATAATAAGTAGTGAACAAAACCAACAACAACAACAACAACAAAAACACCCACAAACAATGTAAAACCCAAACAAACCCCAAATAAATGGTTTAGAGCCAGAAATTTGTCTTAATTATCCTTATAAAGCAATTCTGAAGACAAGAGTGGCTGGTTTTCAATTGATTAACTGTATTTCTGGGGTTGCCCCTGCTGTTCATAATTACTTTTGCCTTGGGGCGACATAGATCACTGAAATATGCTTCCTAGTGATACCAGCAAGCCACAAAATCACTAATTAAAACTAAAAATCTATTTTTATGTGTATAATAAAATAAGGTTTCTTAGTATCCCTTGTAGTCTTCAAGAATCAGAGAAATGCTTGAACACGCTTTCATTTGCATCCTTATAGCCCACAATGTATTCAATGGTTTTGTTCTTTCTGAA
>NW_010273172.1:0-5999 GCF_000690775.1 Eurypyga helias | reverse complement strand
CTGCAAGAAGGAGCATATTTAACAGGAGATGATGCAACGTGAAACCTCAGCCTACTTTCTCTGTATATAATTCTTCCCCAGCCTGTCAATAAGATGGCACTGTTCCCTGGGAAAGCTGTGAAATGACAGAAAATGAATAGAGACCCCAGGGCCTAAAGCACCAATACTTGGCACTTGTCCTTTTGGTGAATTAGACAGATGTTGTTAATAAGGCAGCTGGCCCTGCTGCACACAGAGAGCTCCATGACTTGCATGTCGGACTGGAAGAGTCATGAGATGGTCTAAAATTTTTCTTACTAAACTTTTCAGCACTTTATAATGGACAAACAAATTATAGAACCCCCTTCTGAAATGTATGTTGATTTTCAGGATATACATGTTCATTAAGGTAATTGACTTGCAAAGAATTTGCCGGAGTATGTGGTAAGGTACCCTGAAAACATGCAAGTAATCCTCAGTGTCAAATACAACACAATGGGCTGATGAGTGCACTCCTGTTTGTGGCAAGGAATACACTTGCTAAAACTGTAGAAGCATGCTTTGCCATCAGAAAGATAACTTAGGTCCCCATGACAAATTCAGCTGGTATTCCACTATACTTAGACCACCAATAGGTCAAAAAAAAAAAAAAAAAAAAAAACAAATTTGCTATATAGCATTATCTTCTCCACTCGCATGCATGTCCACACACAGAATAGGTAGAGACATTATATCATGCCTTTGAATCATTACTTTATGTTACTTTTTACAGGCACACTGGAGATCATATTAAGTCAAATTTGCCTGTACATTAATATCTAACATTCGGAACCACTAATAACACAAAAAAAGTCGCAGAAGGTATGCAGTAAAGAAAAAGGAATGGATACGTGGATTAGGGAAGGTGCATTTTTTTCTTAACTGCATTGCATTCTACCTGAAAATTAAATCCTAAAGTTATGTCCGAAGTGAGTCAGCAGGTTTAATTTAATTCCTGTTTTGAACATAAAGAATAAAATCAGTGATATCAGTGAAAGATCATGGCAATTTCTTTTATTTTTTTGTCAGTAACAGTTTAGAGTTTATGGTTGAAGACTACCTTTTAACTATCCTTAGTTTAAAGATTTAAAAATTTCATATATGGTGTTTAAAATCTAAAGTATTCACATTTGCTATTTTTCCATATGAAAAGTAGAGTTTGGTGTAAAAGAAAATACAAGCCTTTGAAACACAGTCTCTTTCAACAGTGAGCATAAGTCATTTCCTACTGATGGCTGTCACTATATATGCTTTGGCCAGTTTTCAGACTGGTGAAAGACCTAAAGACTAAATAGGTCTAAAATAGGAATTGAAGTCGATCCCAAATACTTCCCTTCCTCAACTCAGTACATCTATATTTGTCCTGAAAAAGACATTAAAGACTGTGTAAATAGATAACCGTTCTGAATCAAGGCTTAATATTTCAACTGTTAGATGAACACAAACTCATTGAACTCTCATCCACTTTCATTGTGAAGCATAAAAATTCAGTGAAATAGCATCATGTACAGGCTTTTGACATTTACTCATTTTTTTAATTGCTTATTTGGTAATAGACTACCTATTCTCTGATTTTTTTTTTCATTTTAATTTGAAATACTTTTGGAAAATACGGTTTTTATATTTGTTAAAATAGAGACTAATTATTTTTTCCTTGAAACAGTACATTTAAATATTTAAAGAATCCCAATTATTGCTGTATTTTCTGCTAAAACACTGTCCATCTTGTCAAGCCTTTCTCATAATCTTTCTTTGAATTTCTATTAAATCATTTCAGTTGGCATACAGAACTGTTTTTTGGGGGGTTGAGTTTTTTCTTTTTTTACAAGTATTTTTATTAGTCCACTTACTAAGCATTTTTCCTACTAATTTTTTACCTCATTTGAATTTTAGTCCATTTCAGTACAGTGTATTTGAGTATGTTGTATTTAGTATCTATAATTGTCATATATATGCCTATAAATCATCAACAAATAGAACTTTTGCAGACTGGCTTGTCTCAAAATCTCCTGTTTTAATTTATTTATTCAAGGTTCCTTTCCTCTTCCTTTTTTTTTTTTTTTTTGCTTTGTTTTGTTTTTGGTTTTTATTGATTTTGTACCAATCTGGAGCCGGGTGCTGGGGTACCAGCATTGTGTGTAGCAAGTCCTCTGCCATTTATTCATTGCATTAGTTTTAATCTTGTAAATAAAATGTCCTGACTGAACATATCCCTGATCTCAGCAACATCCTGAAGTCAACAGGGAGTCAGTATGTCATAGACATATGACTCAGATAAGTATGACATTTCATTTAAGCATATGTAATTTAAACTTTCCTCAAACAATAGGATTCTCAGGATTTCCAGGGCCATCGGTAAACATAAGAAACAGAAAATTACAAAAGTATCTAACTTGGTGTTAGATGACCCTGATTGCATTTTTTTAATAAGTTTTAAATTTTGAACCTTACAGAATCTTGTGAATACTATAAGGTTCAAAATTCGTCTCATATGAGAAAGGACATAGCTGCTGAGAACTTACACCCCTCTATCCTATTGTATAACTATAAATATATTTCAGATGTGATGGACAATTCTGTCAGATAATGCAGTGTTGTGACATAAAGTTGATCGGTAACCTGGACTCATTTGATGTGTGCCAGAGTGCAATAGTCTCTGACCGTGTTTTTTTAAATATTCCACATGTGGAAGATGCAATGTGTAACACCACATTTGGTTATTTGAAGATGTCACACAGTATTTCTGATTTAGAAGTGTGATAAAATTTACACTGAAATCTTGATACAAATATAAAGTTACACTTTGCAAAATACAGCAATTGCAATGTACAGTTCAATCACAATACCAATGTGTTTCCCATTATTGGTCTCTATGATATGCCTCCTGTCATAATGTTAGGTGTCTCCAGTCTCCAGCAAGGAATAGGGGAGTTGATGCCAGCTCAAGTCCATTGGTCTCTTCATAGCTTTTTGCTGGTTGTTTAGTTTTTATTCTCTGTGTTGGGCTGAGTGAGAATTCACTCTCCATGCTGGTCTGGCTAACTCAGGGAGAAACATTCACACTCTTGAATGAACTCAGGAAGAAACATTTACAGCACTGTTTGCTTACCTAAAACAAAACCCTCTGGTTCCCTTTCTGTTGAGATCAAGGGCAGATTCTTTACAACAGTTGTGGTCCATCAAATCCTGAGCTTTAGAGGCACATTGCCCTTGCCCACCTTCTCTGAGCCTTATTCTACTTCAGGGGTTTACTGATCAGTCCAATGTGAGTCTATCAGAGGAAACTGAAAAATGTGGTAAAATAAAATTCAGAAGTAGTGCATAGAAAAATATAGAAAAAATATATAATAATCTAATCAGCACAAAATAAAAGAGAAACATTCCTTCTTTATAAAAATGTTTAAAACTAACCAACTAGATCAAATAAAAAAAAATTTCAAGGCATTTCCATAATTTCCAACTTTTAAGACAAAATAAAATATAATGGAAATGCAAAAGAATCAAGAACACAGAAATTAAATTCAGTAATTTGAAAAATAAGCAGAGAAAAAAAAGGAAAAATAAACAGTGAGAATTAGAATTCGGGAAAATTTGGGTTTGGGACCAAGAGTTGTATAGTCACACTTGCTTCTCAACTTCGATTCAGGGAAAGCATATTTCTGTGCTAGTCTGGGGATAAGTGCTACTTGGCCTCACTAAGTCCATGCTGTCCCTTTTGTCAGGTGCTACTTATTTTTCCATTGGTGATGGATTAGGCACATTTAGATTCTGGCTTTAAGCAACACCTTTGTCCTGTTTGTGCTTATAAAAGAAACATCAATCACATTTCCCCTCCAGCCTTGTAACTTCTACTCATGTCTCACTAGCTTAGCACAAATATGATGAATTTTGTAGAGAAGGGTACTATTCCCAGTGGTGCCTTCCCATCATCGTGGTCTTTCCTAACTAACTTGGGAAAGTTCATTACATGCATTCAACTCTACCATACCATAGGAAAAGCTGGCTTTACCACGTATTATGTAGCATCTATTGTTTGGATTTTTTTAAAATTTCTTTGCTGGATGTCAAACTTTCCTTGATTTTATGTGTATAAGAAACATTGTAATGAAATGTAATTCAGGAAGTATTTGCCAGAGTAAGATGCCTTACAATGCATAATTTTTTCTGTTTATTGTGGGGCTCTAAGTGTACATATCATATCAAAGAAGTATTTTTCATATAATAAGCTTGCCAAAACCACACACAAATGTACTAGTTTCTATCAATAAATGACAAAGTGATGAAAGTCTGAGATAATCTTATCTCTAGAAATACAGATCAAACATAAAATCTGTTAGCTTTCCTTTCTCATAATTTATTTATTTATTTACTTATTTGATATGAGAAGATATGACATCTGTTGTTTGAAAAAAGGAAAAAAGGAACAATCTTTGAAAGAAAATATATAGGGATCTTTTGGAAGGTGTCTACTTTTTATGTGCCTAATTATTTTATATAGAAATATTTCATATGTGGTATTCCAGTAGAACAAAACATTATGTCCACTAGTTTGAACTCATCTAATATACTGTAACATTGCCCTTTTTTTTTTTTTTTCATTAAACTGAACCTTTAATCTCCTTGATTAGCTTCAGTAGTTTCTAGTTTACTCAGGAATCATCTGTTGCTGTCAAGATATGGTCACCAAGTCCATTAAACAGAGGAATTAGGTTGATAGAACAAGGAACATTGTTCAAATTATTATTGCTAATAAAGAAAAAAGTAACAGGCTTAGTGGAAGAACATGATAGAATTTTGTTTCATCTATTAATAATTTCTAGACAATAACAATATGTAATTTAATCTTAGGCTGGTATCCCTTTCAAATGAAAATGCACTAATTGTTTTCCTTTAGTTCACAATGTCCAAATTTTTCTGTTTTTCAGGCATGTCAATAATTTGGAAGAACAAACAAACAAACAAAAACCCACTCATTTTCCTGTTCTTTGGACAGCAGGATATTTGGTGCCAGTCTTTCTTTCAGATAAGATTAAAGCACAAGAATAGCAGAGCTCCCAAATGTTATCAGTGTCTTACCTAAGTGTAGTATGGTGCCTTAACTGACCAATAAAAAAACATTTAAATAACATTTAATTGAAGTAAAATACTTGAAACCTGACTATAACAGATTTAACAGATTTTTTTATATAACACTTGTATAACTCAACAGGGTATTAAATCTTTTAACTTATTCTGTACTAGCAGCTAGATTGCAGATTTTAGAATCTAAGTGGGGTTTTTTTGTTTGGTTTTTTGGTTGGGTTTTTTTTAATTAACTTAGACTCTGCTTGAAGGTTGATATTTTGGTATAAACGGCAAAGTATTTGCACTGTTAAGCCATAAAAACAGAAGAAAATTCAACTAGTAAGTTTTTAAGATCTTTAAGGTTCACTTTTGAATAATTGCTTAACAAACATAAATGGACAGATAAGTAAAATCTGTTCTACCTACAGCATAGTCACCTTATAGTGCAGCGTAATGATCTTACAGTGCATAAGATTAGATTTATTTCCATCTATTAATCTAGAATCATTATTCACTACTGCACCTGCTACAGATTTCCTGGGGATCTTATGGACAAACTGTATCATGTTAGAAAGAACACAATGGAAGAACTCCAAAAATGTATAAAATCAGTAAACCCATAGTTATCTATTACTTAATTTCAAGTCAGCCTAGACAGTGCAGTGAATAAGTATTGAAAAAAATAATGACAGACCATTTCTGGTAATAAAAACTTCCTACATTTAATTCTAAGGAATAGATAACTGTTCTCTGTCATCTCCATTATGAATAGGATATGGAATCCATGTGGTCTAGGCAACTTTAACACAAAAATGATAATGGCAGTGTGCTTCAGAATATTACTTCTTTGTATCCTGAAATGGAGAATACATTAGCATCAAGGTAATCAAGGTAAGGGATTGAATGTACCCTTACCA
>NW_010273171.1:18928-21675 GCF_000690775.1 Eurypyga helias | reverse complement strand
TCACAAATTCATTAGGAGCTGGTAAGCACAGAACCAAAGGACAGTGAGAAAGCAAATTCTCCTCATTTTCTTACTGTTGTAACTGGTGTAGAATAGCGCTTTGTGCTGGCAAAACAAACAACTAATAACACAGTGCAAAGGAGCCATGAAACATCAGAGCATTAGCTACAAAGATGGTTGTTAGAATGTATACTTCATAGTTGCCTGCCATGATGAGCTTAGCAAACTTCCGTGATCCTGCAACATTGCAGCGTTCGCCAATATTGACGAAGTTGGTGTACGGCCCAATCCTGAATGGCTCCAGACCTTAAAAAGATATTTTTGAACATATTTGTAAAAACAGAAAATAAAAACCTGCAAGAAAGACAAAGCCCTTTCCTGAACTGTGAAACAGAATTGTCTCTCTCTTTAAGAACAGTTATTTATCAGCACATCAGGATGTGCACAAATCTAATGAGTAACTAGCAATAAAATGCAACAAAACAACTTCCAACACATATGCCAAAGGTTTCTATCCTTCCTCAATGACAATCAATAATTTACCTGACCCACAAAAAATAACAGCCACTTCGTCCAATATAAAATGTCATAAAGCTACAACTCTTTGGGCATCTGGGTATGCAAAAACACACCTTCTCTCAACTTCCAACCATGTTACTTCATGACTCTACCACCACCAGAGAAGGAGCCTGCTGAAGTGACAAACAAGGACAGCTCTTAACCACATAGCCAAGTTCACAGAAATAAGCCAAGAGGGACCCTCAGCTAGCAGGCAACTCGGAAACAAACCCTACGGCAGAACAGAATAAACCAATGCACGAAACCACAGGCCAGCCATGACAATTAATCTATGCTAAACTGATGGGACTTGGAGATTAAAATACCAGCCCAAAAAGAAGGTACTCTCTTACTTGGATACGTGCCCCACAGGTTTAAAAGAATGCCTGGATAAGGAACAGACAGATCTAGACTTTGCTGAAATAAAAGATGTTCTAGACCTGGATGTACTACTGGAACACTGTCCCCAGTACCATGGATCAACATCTAAGGCAACACAGGGCAGCTGTCTCACAGCAGGTGAACAGGGATCTTGTCCCAGCTCTGCCATCAACTGAAGTCAAGTTACCTGATCCCTCTGTGCTTAACCCTCTCCTCTTGCAAAGCGAGGATGAAGATAACTCACTCACCCTTACAAAGTGAGACTTGCAGAGTAAAATAGGCTGGCTTGGTTGTATTACACAAGACTATAATAAGATGTTCCATTAAAACTTTGGCCAAACCAATAAACTTTAGATCTGGTTACACATCCATAAGCTTGCTCGATCCAGGTAGAACCAGAAACTCATAGTGCCGTTCTGATCAGCAGAAAACAGCAAATGAATTTATAAAGGAAGGCTGCATGAGTTATAAAGCTCCAAGTGTTGCACTCCATTTTACCTGACAGCAGCATGTATCCTTGGGAGAGAGAAGGTGGAATGCGAGGCTTACAGGATTTCACAGCTTCGGCAATTTTCCTGAGTTACAGAAAGAGGACATTAAAGTTTTCAATTAAAATTAAAGCACTCCAGACAGGACTCAAAAAGAACATACATATACCTCAAATTTAGCCCTGTAGCAGACTAGACTAATTAGCTTGTTTCAATTTGTGTGGCCAAAGGCAAAAACATACTCCCAGCAGATCCTACCGTAGCTATTTGCAGAGAATGTAGAAAGCTGAAGATTTACCAAATACTGTGAGATACTATGCCAGTGGATATCAGAACCGGTCCTCAACCACACCAACTCTTAGCGTATTCATGATATGCGGAGCTGAGCAATTGCTCACTGCAGCAAAAAAACCAAAGGGACAAACATTGTTCTGTGCCGGGTTACAACTCTCAGGTGCCAGAACCAACTCTTAGCGTATTCATGATATGCTGAGCTGAGCAATTGCTGACTGCAGCAAAAAAAACAAAGGGACAAACATTGTTCTGTGCTGGGCTACAACTCTCAGGTGCCAGAATGACCCGTGGTGTTCACGTTCACTTTCTCTTCACTCCAGTCAGGAGCAACACACGGCGTCCTCTACATGTTCACATACCACCTCTTCCCAGGTTGTATCAGGGTAAAAATAAATCACAAGGGCCCATTCTCTTTCAAACCCAGATGAAAAAAAGTTTTCCCACTGATCTAGCTCCAGTGAGAAAGACACAAAACGCTCCTTCTGACTGGCCAGGACTAGCAGCAGCTGTACACCATTCCCAGATCCCCTGTTCAGACATCTCCCTCCTGCACCCACATGCTTTCCTTCCTTCTACCGTCAAAGGAAACCCTAAGCTTCACCTTGTGGCCAAGAGGGCCAGAAAGAAATGGAATATAGGGTGTAAGGGAGCAGAGATGGGAAGTCTATTCTATACAGCAGTAAAGAGGAAGGAGTAATTCCAAAATAATTTCACATGACAGAAGAGCAGAGGTATAGTCCTTGTTTGAACCATGCCTCTACTCATTCTTCACGATACACATGGCTAGGAAAGCCAGGTTATTTCCACTCCATATATTGCTGCTATTAGCATTCAGGTGACCAATCTTTTCAGGAAACCTGAAGACAAGCCGTGGAATATTGCTCCACAGAAAGCAGCACTTAGTTTACTTCCCAGTGCACCTAAAGTTGTAGCTCATGAGGTACCTGATATGTGCTGGTGTAGTACCACAGCAACCTCCAACTATGTTGACCAAACCATCCAAAGCAAAATTCTGTACAATGGAGG
>NW_010273171.1:0-18897 GCF_000690775.1 Eurypyga helias | reverse complement strand
AGAATTTTGTTTCAAGATAATAAAGGTATTTCACATTTTTCTTTTTTAGCTATATATTTATATATGTTTTTTCTCCCAAGTTAAGCAACTCAGGAAGATCACAAGAAAAAAACTAAGTTAAAAACCGTCAGTACTACTTCTTCTCTTTAGGATTTATTTTGAGATGTGGATTCCCAAGGCTAACCAGGAGGTTCAACACCTAATTTTAGGAAATTACATTTGAAACTGGCCTATTTCATACTGAAGCCCCAGGTGAAAATGTGGATAAGCATCAAAGACTAGTCACACTGTATTATAAAATGGAATTAACATGCAGCAGACACTGTGTCCTCACCGACACACTGCAGCTCCAGCCACACAGATCAAGTAGCATGTGGAAGGACACCCTGCACTGCAACACCACCACTGTCAGCGGTTTCTGTACACATAACCATCCAGAGGGACCTGGACAGGCTGGAGAGGTGGGCCTCTGCCAACCTCATCGTGTTCAACAAGGCCAAGTGCAAGGTCCTGCACCTGGGTCGGGGCAATCCCAAGCACAAGTACAGGCTGGGTGGGGAATGGATAGAAAGCAGCTCTGAGGAGAAGGACTTGGGGGTACTGGTGGATGAAAAGCTGGACATGAGCCGGCAGTGTGCGCTGGCAGCCCAGAAAGCCAACTGTATCCTGGGCTGTATCCAGAGAAGTGTGGCCAGCAGGTCGAGGGAGGGGATTCTGCCCCTCTACTCTGCTCTGGTGAGACCCCACCTGGAGTGCTGCGTCCAGCTGTGGAACCCACAACTTGAGAACAATACAGACTGGTTGGAGCGAGTCCAGAGAAGGCCACGAAGATGCTCAGAGGGCTGGAGCACCTCTGCTATGGGGACAGGCTGAGAGAGTTGGGCTTGTTCAGCCTGGAGAAGAGGAGGCTCCAAGCAGCAACTGGAGGGGGCTACAAGGAAGCTGGGGGGGACTTTTTACAAGGGCCTGTAGTGACAGGACAAGGGGTAACAGGTTTAAACTGAAAGTGGGGAAGTTTAGATTAGATATCAGGAAGAAGTTCTTCCCGGAGAGGGTGGTGAGGCACTGGAACAGGTTGCCCAGAGAAGCTGTGGATGCCCCATCCCTGGAAGTGTTCAAGGCCAGGCTGGATGAGGCTTTGAGCACCCTGGTCTAGTGGAAGGGGTCCCTGCCCATGGCAGGGGGGGTGGGACTAGATGATCCTTAAGGTCCCTTCCAACCCAAAACCTTCTGTGATTTCATGGTAATGGTAAAATTCTGCCAATTTATAAAAACTGCTCAGCTTTTTCAACAATTCCCAAATGTAAAAGAACACGGGAATGCAAATGAGTACCATCCACAGATCAAGCTGCAGGAAAGCTACTTAGTGTAGGACATGGAAGTAATTAAGGTTTTCAGAGCTTCCCAAGTCTTTTTCCTAATGTTGATCTCAAAAGCACTATCATACAGCAAATTGTCTGTAATCAATCCAAATAACATACAGAGCCATCTGAGGGGGAAAAAAACCCAGATCACAGTACAGTAACAAATACACAGAAAATTTAAGTAAAGAATTATTGCCTACTAGTATGCCAGATATGACACATACACGAGAAATATTTCATACCTTTATATGCTTGGCAGTCACTTCTGGAGTTTCATCATAACCACCAAAAGTATTGGGAAGACCTTGATACATAATTTTTCTAATATTACAATTTGTTTAAAGCCCACAAGAACAGAAATAAATTCCAAAAGAGACAGATTTAAAGTAGCTACGCTTGTGTGAGGACTGAAACACCTCATCACTCTTGCAATCATTACTCAGGACATTATTAATTATGCAAGAGAGCATTCTGGGTCCACTGCCACAAAACTAACAGCAGTTACTTTCAGCAGTTTAAAATATTCTTAATCTCTTTTTAATAGTGAAAACTATCAGCTTTCCAAGCAAATGCAACTCTATTACTGCTCAGGAGATGGAACGGTTCGGTTACATCTCGTCTGCCTGTGGGCACAGGCGCACCTGCACCAACCCACCTGCGTTGGGGTAACAGATGATGTAGGCTGCTGTACATTTTCCGATCGTTTCAATGAAAGGTCGCATTTCAACCGCCCCCAAAGCACAGTTTAAGCCGATACTGGAAAATAAATTTTCAAACATTATTTCAAAGTAAAAACACCTTTTACACACCAGATGAATGTTATTGCTGCCAACTTCTAACTCCCACAATCATCTACAACAAAACCAACCTGATCTCCAATTTCTTTAATCATCATCAATACAGCAAGACTGTGCGAGAGGAGAGCTCTCAGGTGGAAGGAAAGCGCAAGGGGAGGGGGGCTGGACTGAATTGAACTGGGAACAGTAAATCAAGATTTCATTTCAAAATCCAGGAGGATAGGGACAGCATTTTGGCAGCAACTGCAGCAACATGACGGCTCTTTTTGTCTAGGTGAGAGAGAGAACAAGTGGAATGAGAATGACAGACTGGAAAGGAGTCTTGTGCTACAAGAAGTATGAAAAAGGCTGAAAGATTTATGACGTGCTTCAAGCCACTAACTCATAATTTTCTTTTAAAATAATACATAAACTATGTCAACCTCAGAAGAAACCAAGTGCCTTCCCCAGGATGCCTCATGGCAGCACTAAGCTTGGGCAACTGATTTTGCTACGTCTCAGTAACCTAGACAGCACTACAGCAGAGGGATTTTCTTGCATGAATAAGCTTCTCACACAATTTTAACAGTATATGAGGAACAATCACATTTTCTTTCACTCTGTGACAGATACTTAAATGTGACTTGCACTCAGAATGTCTACATCGATATTGAAAAATTGATATTTCTCCTTCAGAAAGCATATAAAAGATCTTGTACATATGTTTCCTGATCTGTCTGCACCATTCTAGAAATCACCTTATGAGCACTCCAAAACTGAAGAGGTGCTCCCAGTGCCGTTCTAAGATATAAAAAAGCTCTCTCCTTTCCTGGAATAAGTGCCTCCAAGAGGATGCAAGCCAACCCACTGGAACAGGACTCTCCCTTCCACATTTAATATCTGTCTTTCTCTGGTTCTGAGTACAAACTCACCTGTCACTCCCTTTACCTCACCTCACCAGAGAGATGCTGTAAAACCAGCCAGCCTACTCGCCCAACAAACACCCCTTGATGTTCCCACTTGACTTACTGGGTCCTAGCCCTCCAGCCTGCCTGAATGATTACCCACTACAGGGGCTGCTGACAAACCTATGTATGAGCACGACACCACCCAAGCGTTACCTGTTTCAAGTGGCAAGTGGAACTAAGCACAGACACAGACATTCATTCAGAAACAAGAAGTGGCTTCCATGGCTAGTATCATCTCCCCACGGCACTCAACAGCATCATGAGAGAGAACATTTGAGAAAAGCAAACCGTTAACTATGCCCTAAAAGACGGCAGCCTTGAACCAGATTGCTGGTACAATATCACTGCTACCCTAGTGTGTAATAACCATCACAGCCTTATCTTAAACATCACCTTCCTCCCTTGCTCATTTCTTCACAGCAGTCACACATCAGCTCCTATGAAAACTAAGGCTGCAGAGTGCCCTTGGGACCAGAACAAACACCACACGAGGCCCCTAAACTCAGCAATGTCATCTTAATGCTACCACGGCAGCAACAACCACAGAGGCCAAAATAACACGAAGGGAACTCATGCCACACCTGAGCACCTTTCAAGGCAAGCAGCTTGTCGCACATCTTCCAGCACTTACAAAGTGCAGTTAACGTGTTTCTCAGCTATTATCCATACCAACCGGACACAAAGCGCACACTTCTTGGGGGGCTCCAAAGCAAACTGACTTAAGGACAACACATCGCCCTAAACAGGGCACATAAAACCCACACGGAAACATGTGAACACGTACAACATGATCCCTAGCGTACTACCACCACCAATCAGCTTTTTCACACCCTAAAGCCACTCTGTACCGATGTGCCAACAGAAGAACACTAAATGCAATCTGCTCCCACAACTAAAACCATTCTGCCACAGTGCTATACAGTAGCCTTCACATGAATGGGAAACAGACCCTAAGCATTCAGACCCCTAAGACAGCTTCTATGAAATAGGGTTTAATAGAGTCTTGATTTCTGCTCCAGTGCCCTTCACTCCTCTTGAGAGGCAAGAGAGTTATGAGCAAGACTATCTGAGACAGACTCGTGCCAAATACGGATCACTAGGCTGTGATGCTGAGAGAAGGAGTCAACTACCACCCTGTTCCAAGAGGTTCCATATGTTACTTCGGGAGCACCGTCTGGCCTGGGAAAGTGGAGCCTCAAGGGCAGTCAGGAAAGCTGTGAATGCAGTCTCCTGCTTTTGTACCACTGAGGTGACAGATTGCGCGTTTTAGCTGGAATTTTGTTGTGAAAACAAACAATGGCTCATCACAATGTGCATGGCATGCACTGCTAACAGTGAATTAAATGTTTTAAGTTAGAATATTCTAGGGGGAAAAAAAAAAAATCTATTTCCAGTGTAAGTTTTTGTGTGATGAACCAACCTGAGGGAAAAATGGTAAAGAGGGAAGAGGAGGCAAGGATAAAGTAGAATAGGGCATAGAAACACAGCAGAATAAGCAGGGAAGGGCATTCAAATCAACATGCAAAACCTTGCACAATGGCCAAAATCTGCTATATTATGCATTTTCACAAACCTTGACCTCATAGTTTCAACTTTTCTGCCTGAACAGAAAAGGATGGAGGTAAATGGAGGCACCAGGAGCTCTCAAAACACAATGCACATCCTTGAGGAAAACACTCAGGTAAAAGTTCAGCAAAAAGAACACTGGAATGAAGTCCTATGATTCGCTCTCTCAAGCCGCCCTGAAACATCCGGAGTTGGCACTGCTTCCCTCTAAGGAAGAGATGTAAGCCCTGCCCATACCAGGAATTAGCTCCTTGCACAATCTGAGACAGTAGGCGATGGCAAACTACAGTTTCAGATTTCTTGTTTTTTTTAATGCTTGACTTAATTATGATTTCAGTGGCTGTTGCAAACACAATACCCCAGATTATTTAGAGCAATGTTTTAAAAATCCAGCATCCTTTGGAAAACATAATTTCTGTTGAGGGAACACTAGCAGAACACACTAGCAAAACATTTGATTAAATATGAACACAGCTGGTATATCTTCCATTTAGCTGCAAGCAAGGGGTTAGAACAGAAGATAATCATAAACAGAAAGTCAGCTACAGATAATTTACTAAGAGAATGATACGTTTCCTTACCAAAGTGGCTTACTGTGGGAAACACTAATGACAAACGCCTCTCCTGTCTGGCCTGAGAGGGTACGCCCACTCTTATCCACAATGGTTCCAGAAACCTAAGTATCAGTTGGGCACAGAGAAAGAATAATAATTAAGTTAACAATAAAACCAAGAACTTAAATTGCTGAATTGCTAAAAGTCAAAGCAGAGGGACCTGTGCTCCACTGAAAGTCATGAGGCACAATCCAAACCTAAAAATTAAACCCTTTCTTCACTGTAAACATTTAAGTATTTTAGCTAGGTGAAAGCCAAACCTTTGACCAGTCATCTTTCTCTCCCCTGGCCTTGGGGTGGGGAGGGGAAGGGCGGAACCACCACAAACCATTCAGCAGCAAGGTAGTGTTAGTATCACGGTATCATTCTGATGACAGCCTCTGAAATAGTCTGCAGTGGTTACTTGTTTAGGCAGCTATCAGCAGTCACAGCTCTTCTTTCTTCCACATCCTCTCTACCTCCCCCTTTACATTATTTCATGTCTCAAGACTGCTATTAGGTTGTTTGGTGGTGGCTGGTGGGAAAGCAGACCTTTAAACCACGTTACTCATTTGCCACAACCTAACACCAGCTGTTGCGACTTCACAGTGGACACAGAGTTTTAACCTGTATAATCATAGCTCTTAAGTACGACACAGAGAGAGATGTGCAAATAATAAATAATGTCATGACCCCAACTAACAATTACAAAGTTTAGAATTCAAGAGACGTTTCAATGAGCCAGGAAAACCTTCCCAAGCCTGCAAATCTTTTTTCCAGAAGATGGAACGAGTTTAGAAGACTCCATGCAAAGGTAAATCCAGTTTTTTACTCAAATGCTTTAATATCGATGCTACTTTTCTTCAAACTAGTCAGTCAAGTGAGGTAACCAGTGGAATCCTAGAGAGTGAGCTGTGCTAAGGGTTGTATTTCTCAACATAAATGAACTGGAAAGAAAGCAGAGAACAAGGCAACCAAGCTCACTGACCACTCTGTTCCAGACAATGAAGACAAAAAGTCAACTCTATGTAATCAGAAAACTCTCAGTGCTAACTGACTTGAGTGATAAAAAAGTGGAAACCTATTGCTGATAAAGTAGAAAGTTGTGAACACAGGAAAAATTCAACATGACAACACCTCCAAACTAGTCTTTAATGCTCGAGAAACCAACCTGAGTAACAAAAGAAAGATTTCTGTAGGCAGTTTCAAAGCTCATTAGCAGTAAAGTAAAACATCAGGAATTGCAAAGGAAGAAATGTACACGGCAGAGAACATCACTAGGGTATGGTACAAATCCCGGCTGTCTGCACTCTGGCTGCTGTATGCTATTCCAATTCCCTCTGACTCAAGGAAGTGGAAAACAAGAATGTGACAAGAATAATGCATGAACAGTATGGAGCGGCTGAATAGACAAGGACTCTTCAGGAGGAAAAGGTGACTAAAGGAGGGGCTCTCAGGACTATAAATGCCATGACACACGTCAAAGGGAACTTGGAACAGCTGCTCCCTGTCACTTTCAAGAGACAAATGGCAAGACACAAAAGAAGCTATCAGGTGGAATGGGAAAGTAAGCGAACTTGCAAACCAGTGTGTTCATAAGCTGAGAAAATTCCTGGCATTGTTCTGAGGATGCCTGGGCGCCACAAAGGTTTGAACAGAGGTTCAAGGAAGGAGTAAACACATCCAACCAAAGGGTATGAACAGATACAAACTGTAGATCAGAAAGCCCGGGCTGCAAACTGCAGAAAACTGGAAGAAGACATCAGAACATTGAAAACCAGCTTATTCTTTGTTTTGTATTTTTCATATTCGCTCCTCCGCATTCATGACTTGCAGCTGTCAGAAGACGACATGTCAAAGGAAGAGCATGGAGTTAGGTAGACCTTTTCTGACTTCAAATGGCCACTCGTATTCTACTTGAAAATGTAGCAGAATTTGCTTCATTCCATCCTTGAAGCACTGGTTCTTATCACCCTTAAAACAGCAAGCCTGAAAAAAATTCATGATGAGACCTTTTCCTGAGTAAACACAGCACGAACACACACTGGAATTAAGTCATTCCTTAGTCTTCAGCCTGGTCAGTTGGACAGACCTACCCAGGGCTGATTCCATAAAGCTATTCACATAGAAGTTTTTCCTTCCATAATCATGTGTCATTCCCAAGACACTTATTTCCTTCATTTCAAAATGCTTTTATCAACTGCCACCTCACCTAGTTCACAAATCAAGCTTAAGTATATGGAATATATTAAAGAAATAACATATACTTACAAATATGGGTCGGGGAGCATACTCTTCCTCAAACAACGTCTGGAGTGCAAAAAGAGCTGCCTATAGAAGAGTAAGTTGCAAAATATTAAAGACGTTTCGGGAATTCTTCAATTTGTTGGGTTTTTTTTTTGTGTGGGTTTGGGGTTTTTTTAATTAATATTTTTCTTGTGGCTTTTTATGCAACTTGCTACCCCATATGCCTGTGAGAACATACTACACTTAAGAGGTTTTACCCTTGCCTCCAACATCTTCCAGGAGTTCCAATACACATTTAGGTAACAAGTAGAAAGGAAGCACCATGGGGTAACCGACTACGACCAAAATCATTGAGAAACCCAAATCACATTACCATGGACTTCTCCCTCACGTCTGCAGCATAGCCCCCATCCCAAACATGGTTGGATGCCCTATTCCCAGTACACATTCACTGCCCTTGAATCTGTTCACACACGGAGTTTGCAAAGGATTCTAACCACCACTTATTTAACAGCAAGGACTGCAGCGACCCCTTGGAAGGCCCTGAAAATGTCCTGTCTCTTTAGGGTACAAAAGTTGGATGTGAACATGAGCTCAGCACTATGTTAAGCCTATAGGATCCTAGCCAAACCTGGTCAAATCTGCAAAGGACAACCCATGCCACTGCACATGCTAACCAGCCTGTGGCAAAAGCCTGAAGAAATGTTGTGTGCGTATGCAGCCAGACTTTTCCCAATAAAACTGCAAGATAGTTTTAAGCACCCTAACAACTCTGCCACCTGCACTGAGCAATTACTAGATAAAGGAGGTGTCAAAATCACATGAATTGTGGCTTAATTCAATATTTTATTTTTCCTATTTTACCCTTCTAATCCTCTACTCCCAGCTGTCGTTTTTAAAGCTGATGGCAGTGTCAGAGCTTGCAAAAAAACCCCACATTTTAACAGGATTGTCTCACACCTGCTATCAGATACACTGGACATTCCCTCTCCAGTGTGCATCACAAGCATCCTTTGGACAGACATACTTACGCTGAAAAATACAAACATCAGATGTATTTGGAGATGTTGTGCAAAACAGCAGAGCTTCTGGGAATAAGAGGAGAGCCACAAAGATACTAATGGCCCGTACTAAAAGGCAAAGGAAAAACTGTGGAAAAGGCTATTTTATTATTACAAAACATGTCCTTACATTCTATCTGTTTGCTATCAACTGAAGAGCCTTTTCATGTATTTAGCAGGCAACAGCTGATAGATCTTACAAGTACCACACTGAATTTCCTTAGGTAGTACACCAAATACTTATATTACTGAGTATTTTTATTCCAGGAGTCTCACCTTGGCATTGGCTGTGTCAAATACAGTTTCCACTAACAAGATATCAACTCCTCCATCCAAAAGTCCTTTGGCTTGCTCCTTATAGGCTTCAACCAGTTCATCAAAAGCTGCAAAACAGGAATTATGTTAATTTCATCTGGCGGTATCTCTTTCAAGACCATCACCTAAGTTAAATAACTTGATGGTTATAAACACTCACTTATGTTCCTGTAATCCGGTCTCTCCACAGATGGTGACACAGAGAGTGTCCTGTTTGTTGGACCCATGGCTCCAGCAACGTATCTCTTAATTCCTAAATCAAGACATAGCAAACCAAACCAAACCAAACAAACAAAAAATTACCTCTGCTTTTTACAATGACAGTCATTGACTTTTTGTTCCAAGTACCATTTGTCTCTGCAATGGGAAGCTTCATTCAATTCCTTTACATGCACAGCGTAGAACTGTCCTGGCACTTTTCACTAGATAACCTGACTGGAATATTCTGGCACATGTTCATAAAAAAAATAAATCACTTTTTTTAAAGCATATTTCAGATCTTATGTTTTTACTGCATACTGTGAATCACTATTGCATACCATGAATCACAACAGTAAGGTGCTATCTGGACAGCAGCAGCAGCAGCACTGTTAGCTTCAAATACAGTTTGATGCCAGAATACAAGAGGAAATTACTTGTCTTTGGAAGACATCACTGTCTACAGCAGTGGAAATGAGCTACAGCCCTCTCACATAAAGCCCAGAAGGTAAAAGACTGCATGTTTACAGATGACGGTCACATACTAAGCACATTTCAGTAGCTGCTGAGCAAAGTCAAAGCACAAGACTTACACTAGGAGCAACTGGTAATCCACATTTACCTACAATCAGCTATCCTAATCCTGTAATACAAAAACTTGTGTCTTACAAACCTAAGTAAATTACAAAAGTCCCTGCTGAATTCCTCTAAAACACATCTGGAAGATGTGGATCACCTGGACTCTGAAACAGGCAGGCACAGGACAGCCATCCTGCAGAACACACTAAGGACCAGGTGCTGCAAACATGCTGATATTAGTGTGATTATTAATATCGTGAAATTGCTACTGTGCCTAATGTAAACCACCAAGCTATCCTTTAGTTACCAACATTTCAAAGATAGTTGCAAGACAGTCAAAACCATGAATGAATAACAAATTAGAACCAATATTGCTTACCTGTCTGAGCAGTTACATGATCTGCTGCTTTTCTGGCCACCTGTGCAGAGACTCTGTTTAATCGATACGCCTAGAACAAGTACAGAAAGTTATCGAGTAGCCTTTCATTCAGTACAGCATAACTCTTCCTCAAAGAAAGACAACACTTCGATTCAATAGCATGCAGTGTGCTCTGAAGGCTCCCCAGGCCATACAAATACACACAAGCACTATTATAAAACTTCAAAAGGAACAGCTCCGTGCATCTCAGGAACACAGATATGTGGCAGGTCTCATCCCTCTTACACCCCAGCTACAGCTGCTCGTCATGAAATTTCTGTACTAATTAAATCCTACTGAAATCAACAGAAGCTGAGAACAGGACTTCGACAAACAAAATTAACCTACTTTTAAAACCACCTTTTATTCAAGTAGCATAATTCCAAGTATTTTCTTTCACATATTTCTCCGAACACAGAACAGGTATGACAAATGCAAGCTTGAAAGGACTTCTGCATACACCAGCACAAACAACACACAAATAATATCCAGGAAAAAAGCAGTTCCATTGTGGCATTTGCTAAGTTGGAAGGACTGAAGCAAAACATCCCTGTTCACAGAACTGAGACATTCTGGGAATGTTCAAACAAAATCTAGGGCAAATTATCATTGCCTGTGCCTTCGTCAACAAGAGGCCCACTGTGTCACATGCAGCAAGTACAATTGCCTACAGTGGTAGAAATGAGCTACAACCCCGTCACATGGCTCTAGAGACAACATCCAGTCCATAAACACAATACCAATGAACTCTGGGATTAAGCTAACCTTGGCTGCTAGAGACAAAAATCTTGATTAACATTCTCATGTATAAATAGTTTAGCATTCTTACCAAAGGCTCGAGGCCATAGTCAGCTTGTGCAACTCGGGTGCTACTGAAAGTGTTCGTTTCTATGATGTCAGCACCTGCCAGCAAGTATTCCTGCAAGACATGGAAGGAAAAAAAAATCTCCAAGACCTCCAGAATCAAGATCTGGAATGAAAGCAACCCAACTATTTTGACTCATTCAGTTGACAAAAAGTCACAAATCTTCTCTTAATGCAAAGCAGATCAACCTCTGAAAGCCTTGCTCAAAGGCACAGGCCAAAGCAATAGAAGTGTTCCATGTAACTCATTTTCAGAGTTTGAGTGTCAGCCACGCTTTCTGTTAACAGTGGCAGTCCAGCACCTGAAGCACATTCTAGACTTTTGCAGAGGGACATGGTGGGACATAGCCCAGTTGCTATCAGCAAGCAAGGGCTGCTGCGGACAGACTCAGAAAAGGCACCAGTTAAGCAACAACACAGAATTAAAAAATGTGAACATTCTGAGGAAATCTGTACAGCACAAGCGCACACTGGGACAGAATACAAGCTTAGGAGAATTATGTTTTGTGCAGATCACATTTAAAGTTTAGCTAATGGCCCAGATTCACAAGCTTCCTGCTCCAGTTTGGTTGTCTAATTCCCACTGAAGTGAACTGAAATCATTGCAAACTGAAATATTTTTGCAGATTCTAGTCTGTGTTTTGACAACCTCTATCAGTTGCCCTCCTCCCTCCCTAGCTCCTCTTTTCCATCAGGTTAACCCTTTGGTGACCTCTGTGTATTCAAGGAAATTAAGACATTCCAAGTGCTAGTAAGTCAAAAATACTGATGTGGCCATTAAACTTAAACCACGCAGATTTTCTGATAACAAGCAGATGAGTTCAGTGGGTTCAACACAGCAAACCAAGTCTAGGTCCAAACAAGAGCAGAAAAGAGTTAAATTTACTTTAAAACATGTTTTGCTGCGAACTAGCATGCTTCCTCTTAACTCCTCCTGGACACATACGGAAATACCTACAAACAGCTATATGAAAACAGACAAGTTCTTAAGTGTACACTAATCATCAAGTTATGAAGTTTTGAAAAACCATCTCGACCAAAGAAAGATGTTAAATGCGTACAGCTTTGTACTAGCTTTTCTTCAGTTCACATCTGTCATTTTAACAAAAGGCCTTGAACTTTAGTGTCCTACCACCACAGAAGGAAATAATATGCTCAAAGCAGGAAGATAATTTTTGCCTTTGAAAATACATCACCTCTCTTACCACTGAATCATACTTTGCCAGACAAGATACAGCTAACATTTACTTTTCAAGTTACTGATACCTCTCTGAGATCTGACTCTCTGGGACATTAACAAAACAAACACATACACAAACCAATCCCCAGAACAAATCAAAACAAAAAAACAACACCCATATATATAGTGAGATTGTAGTGACTTTGTAGAAATATTTTCATCTATTATTTCAAGTTCCATCCAAATCTCAGAAGAAGTAACTCCCAGCAGCTATAAAAAAATGAAGTCACTACCCATGGCTCAGAAAGCACCTGACTCAGAAATTGCTGCAGGCATGGGGACCACCACAGACTCATTCTTTTCTTACACTCTTCCTAAAGCACCGGCCATTGGAGGCACAATAGCAGGCTACTGTAGGTTTGACTCAGTTTATTGGTTCTCAAATCACATCATTATTGCTCTGCTAAACCTGCGAAATGGAACTGTTAAACCAGCTTACCCCATTAAAACCACAAGCTATTATAAATCCCAAGGTTCTGACGACTACAGCTGACAGTCTAGGGACTGAACTCAATTTATAAGTACTTCCTCCTGAAATTTGTATAGGTCAGAGACTCTGATTCTTTTCAACTCGTGGTTCTTAAAATCCAAAGAATGACAGCTAGAATGTATATATAAAAATACAGATTACATACCAAGTTTAACAAGCATAAGACAATCATGATTCTAATCAATGAAATACAGATCTTTTTAATAAATCATTGGAAAAACCCAGAACAGATGTGAGGCTTCAACTGAATATCAACTAGTTGGAATCCTATTCAACTGTTCCAGTTTTTACAGTAAGACCAACAAACACCTGCAACTCAAGAAATACAGACTTTTAAAAACAGCTTCCTAAGTCGTAACTGAAGACAGGAAAACAGTACCATCTGTCTGCAAGTTTCTAATGATCAGTCCTAGACTGTTTAACTCTCTGGGCCACACATTAATATTCTAAGGAAAAACCGAGAATATGGTAGCACATAGACTATTAGGAAGCCATATACTCACTAACTACAGAGAGGCCTGCTTCAGGCTGCCACCTTTAACAGCTCCTTGAGACACAATTATAGAAACATGCATCTAGAATTCAGATGTGTCCTACTTAGATGCATTTCAAGTGCTGGTTGAGGAGAAGAGAAGAAAACCAAAATAAATCAGAATCTACAATTAATAGAAATGCATGAGGACCTTAAATCCAAAAGGGATGTAAAGCCAATGCTGCCGGGGTGACATCAGGAACCAAGACACGAATGCTGTGCTCACACAACCAGAACAGTCAGATCTGCTCCATTTTTTTCGCATGGTTACCTAGCACTCTCTTCCCTATCCCCAGAAGATGCAGGAGAGCCAGTAGCCTGTGGCATTGAAAAGGGAAGCGCAGAGGCCAAATTCTCCTTCCTTCTCTTGTCAAGAGACAAAAATCAGAACCACTTACCTTGTGTATGTCACAGATTATATCCGGTTGAGTTATACTGAGAAGGTCATTATTGCCTTTCAAAGGCTTGGAATGATCTTTAAATTCATGCCCTCGGAAATCTTCTTCTGACAGGGCATGTTGCTGGATCATGGTACCCATGCCTCCATCCAAAACCATTACCCGCTCCAGCAGAACTGATTCAATTTCATCTTCCATGCTTTTCTGGGGATCTGCTGCAAGAAAGTAAATCCAGTATTTAAGCAGCTTTGAAATTCCCCATCTATACATCTGTACAATCTAAGCTCTTCCCATTTCAGAAATGCAATAAAATAACTAACCCTCAACTGAAACCAAACAGTGGTTGGTTTACTTCGCCTACAGCTTCAATCATCTGATATTAAGTAACAACAGCTGCATCTAAATCGAATTAGACTCAACTGGTCCTTTACCTACGTACAGTCACCTGCAGAAACAAGAGTATCAAAAGTTCACAAGGGCGTACACTAAACTCTCTCTATAAGCACTGAAAAGTGTGATAATTCCCACTACAGCAATGCAGAGCTGCCCCTTGGTACCAGACACAGTGCTGTTAGTGCTACACAAGTGCAAACCAGAAACCAGTAAACATTTTTTTAGAAAAAATCTACTTTAATTGCCTATACTATAACTATAAAGAGAAATAAATTGAGCAAGCAAAAGCAATTCTTCAACGGAGTCCCAAATTCACTTCTTTCTAGGATTAGAGTAGTAAATAACAATTTTGCACTTCTGTTGGTGAGCAAACGCCAAGACACATCAACACATAAGCTCCAGGTTTTATTTTCTTTGGCACAAACATAGCAAGTTCTTCTGCTCCGCAACAATGCCAGAAGAAAACAAATCAGGCAAATCACATGCTAATTACAAGACATCAGACAGGGTAAGTCTAATCATGACTCAAACAGAAAACTGTACAAATTTCAGAGCTTTCATTAGGAATGAAGATGTGGTATTGTAATGCTTTAAGATCCCAAAGGCCATCCCAAACATTCAACAAAAAACCAAAACTATAATCTGAGACTTGTATTAAAAAAACACTCCAAAAACCCCAAGACCCCAACAAAAGTAACCCTACTTTTCCTCTACGTACGCAGAATCATTTCAGAATGAAAACACACTTACATGCATACAGCAAAATAATCTAACAGCCTCTAGCAAAAACCCAATTTACAAGAGTGGGACCCCATTTATTTTTTCACAACCACGCACATTAATGATGTGTTATTCTTAATCACTCTCCCTCATTCTGCTTGGGCTTACTCACTTTGAGAAAATACCTTCTTTGCAGTTTGGTCACGCACTCATCAAAACACTTGTAAAAACAGAATGCTTTCTGAGGGACAGAAACATCCTTACACCTTACAACTTACACACAGTAGTACTTAAAAATCACTGGCCACTGCTAACTGATTTGACTTTTTTCCTTCTGCAGTCTTGCAATGCAACTTCTGTTTTGACATCAGTACTATTAAAAAAAGAATACGCTGGAGATAAGATGAGGCCAAGAGTAAAGCATTACAAGGTTACATTTATACCAACACTGGAAAAACAGCTCCACATCAGGTGTAGTCTCAGCAAGAAGAGAAGCCAAATCAAATTTGCTCTATATCAAGTATGAAGCATTTGAAGGGAGATTAAAATATAAAGAAAAGCAAGTCCCCCTCGTTTGAAACTGAAAGTTTTAACATTATACAGGCAGCCTCACCAGGTTCTTAAACTTGTTCATGTGAAACCATGGTATTATTCATGAAAATAAAATCAGTCCTAGAGCTAAAGACTTGCAGAAGCAAGACCCAAAAAACTGTATCTGAAAGTACGACTGCAATGCAGACTCCCATGAAGCATAACTCGTGCTCTGCAGGAGCTACAGCCCAAAGAGACATAGACATTACAGCTGGCTTTGGCTTTAATGTAGCCTCTCCGCCAGCTCCTTGGTGCGGAGAGCTGCAGCCCAGACAGCCGAGAGAGGCCATCGGAGCCCTCCCAGAACCAGTCCTCTTCCTTCCTATAGGCTTCTGCCACTTTTACCTTCGTGCTTCCCACCTATCTTGTCATACACACTGGGGACCAAACAAAGATTTACAGCCATCTGTTCGGTTTTAAATCCTGCATCTCACGTGGTGTGTTTTGCTTTCTCCTCAGCCTGCCTCACTGAACAGATGCCGCTCCAGTATACGGTTTTCTGCTCAGAGGAGCACAGATTTCTGCCTCATCTCTGCTCCCAGCTCTGTGAGAGCCTTACTCTGAAGAAGCTTTCCAAATCTGTGCTTCTTCAGCAGCACCTCAAAAAGCTGCAGGAACTACGGTGGGAATCGTGGAGGTTCCCTGGCTGTCAGCGCCACTCTACATTTTATAAACTGATGGCATAGCTCCAAGCCCACCAAAACCCAATCACCCTGTCCTTGCTACAGATAACACTTGACGACTTCCAACAAAAGCCCGCACTACCTGAAGCTATGCTCTGGCACACTGACAATGCAATTTTCAAGTTGGAAACAAAGTCTGCAGACAGCTCCAAAAATACCCCAGAAATCAGAGAGGATCGAGTCATAAAGCCCTGCTATAAAGTGCTGAACACTGTCCTTGGGACAAAAGCAGGGAGAAGGCTGGGAGTCAGCTCTGCTAAACAAGTACCATCACCTTAACCCAGCATTCATCTCACATAATTTCCCTCTCCAGCACAGACAGGGCACACGAGTTTGTTACAGAATAAATTTTTTTTAAATGTTTGGAGAAATTCCTAAGCAGGGAAAACTCAGGTCAGCTTCTTTTTATTTTTGCTTCCTTTGGGTTACAAACTCTGCTCCTACCTCTGCTCAGCCAGAAGTTGACGAAAATTTTATTTTATAAAGATCACTGGTGAGCTGATTCCCTCTTCCATTCAGAAGTGTCCAGGAGAAAAACTACCCCTATAGCTCTAAAAGAAATGGTAGCAAACCATCAGTGGTAACAGGACCAATTACCTTGATTTTACTTTCTACTGAATCAAAATGTAAAGCACAAGACCAGAGAGTGTTCTAGGGCTGGAACTGGTTTAGCAGACCATAGCAAGCCAGAACAAACATGACCCAACAGCACTGACTTAAAAGCCAACGGTATAAGTAATGCAGAATAAAAAACTATAATATCCTACTTTACTTCCCCAAGGTAAAGACTCTGGCTTGAATGGGAATTACTAGGCTGGAAAGGAGAAATGAAATCAGCTAGACCTCCTACCCCTTGTAGATGTTTCCAAGTAAGTTTACAAAGCACACAAGGTGTCCCTCTGGAACAGCTGTTCAACCCTACAATCATCCTGCCACTAAAAATTACAAACTTTGCCCAATTGTAACCCAACGTTTTCACATGTTGCAACTAAACAACTAGGGATAAAGCAAAAGGATATTGCTTCATCTCCTTCTCCCAACCCAACCCATATACAGGCTATATATGCAGCATTGAAGGATAAATGCATGTTCTCTGCAAGAAACCAGACTTCAAAGCTTGAAATTTGCTTAAAAACACTTTTTTTTGATGCCTGCACTGATTCTCAAAAGGTGGGGTTTTTTCATTATTTATGCACTTCTATTAAAAATTTATTCTTAGTATAAAATAGTCTGCCGTACTTGGAAAGGAACAGAAGATTGCAAGCTGCTTCCAAAGCTTTAAATAAAGGATCAGCCCAGCTGTGACAGTATTATGGTATTTTCATCACGTTAATGTGAAAGACCACAAACTGAAGAACTACAAGGAGCTACAGGAATTTACAGTACCCCCTAATCCCTAGGTTGACCAGGTCCTGTCCTAACAGTTAACGGAGTCACTCCACATTTCCACATCCTAATGTAGCTAACCAGCATTGCCCCGCACCAGCTTAAAGCACAAGTTTCTCCATCATTCAAAAAAATTATTGTGCAGAATGCAGAAATTCAGACAACAGTAGCTAGAAAGGATGCTCCTGCTATCAGCCTGACGCAGCCACCTCATCATCACCCTGCTGTTTAATTAATTAGATCTACTTCAACTGGATGCCCTCTGGCAACATGAAGAGTTCAATGAACCACAGCAACAGGTGGCAGGTGGGTCCTCTACAACAGTGGGCAGCACTGTTAAGTTATTTGTTTCCCTGCCTATCCAAGGAGGGAAGCACTGGATCCTACCACTACACCTTGGGTACCTGTGTGCATCTTGCTGATGTTTTCCATGTCTGCTCTTGTCTTAAGAACCATTCAGGTCTTCCATGATAGACGGACAGTTGTGTAGCTGATGCATTTACAAAGACACCTTGAAAGGCAAACGACAACCACAACACACTTAAGTCCCAGAACAACAGAGGCCTCTTAGTTGTGCCCACTGTCTCTACCCACACACGCAAATCCCAGGCTCAGAAAGCTTCCTGTGTTATAACCACAACTGTCCATCTCCTAACATTAAGCTGTTCACAACCGATTATTATCCCTTACAGGCAGGGAGGTAACAAACCAGCCTCCAGACCAGGTCTTACTTTGTGGCATGCCCTGCTGCTCTAAGTCCAGGGAGAAGCACTTTGCTCAGCTTCCCGGAGGCATATTCCCAAATGTCGGTCCTTCACACCGCTGCCTGTAGACACCATCACCCACCCCCTTCTGTCTGTCCAGCGGGGCTTCACAAACACCCCTGGCACATAATTTTGCTTCCACGTAAGCAGAATTTTTCTTCAACTGCCACCGTTTCTCCAGCCACTGCTGAAACACCCTCCCGTTTCCCATTTCAGCCAAACCCATTCGGTTCTGCAGCAGCAGGGCAATCGCTAGCCATGGCTTGACCCCAAATGGCACGGGAGAAAGGGCACGGCAGGTCAACCTCATCTTTGCCAGAGGAACCTGGAAAAACCTCAGACCACAGAAGCTGATTACGGAGTCAGCGGCGCGGGGGGCTGCACGCCTGTTGAACAGGCCGGGGGACGCAAGTACGGGCTCAGCAACAGGTGTTCCCTCCGAAACTCTAAAACGGAGAGCGCTCGGGCTCTCTGCAGGTAGCAGCACCTCCGAAAGAGGCCACGGATGGAACTGTCCATTTTAAAACACCGGCAGTGCCAATTAGGCAGATAACTTTACTTCTCTCCTCTCCTTCCAACGACTTCTGCTTAAGCTGTCTCAGAGCCCCGGAGCGGCCGGAGCACACCCAGTCCCCACCACCGCGCTGCAGCTGGTTTATTCCTTATTTTCCCGGCCGCACGGTGTCCGCCGGGGCGGTGCGGGTGTCCCAGCCCCCTCCGCACCCCTCCTAGGTAGGACGAAACCTACCCC
>NW_010273170.1:0-229 GCF_000690775.1 Eurypyga helias | reverse complement strand
GCTGGGAGCAGGGGAACAGGGGTGCTGCAGGGGTGGGAGCAAGGGTGCTGTGGAGCTGGAAGCAGGGGTGCTGCTGAACTGGGAGCAGGGGTGCTGCGGGGCTGGGAGCAGTGTGCCTGTTGGGCTGTGAGCAGGGCAGCAGGGGTCCTGTGGGGCTGGGAGGAAGAGAGCAGGGGTGGCTGTGGGCCTGGGAGCAGGAGAGCAGGGGTGCTGGGTGCTGGGAGCAGGG
>NW_010273169.1:0-322 GCF_000690775.1 Eurypyga helias | reverse complement strand
CTGTCGGCTGTGTCGTCCGTGGGGCACGGCTCTGCGCTGTCGCTGTCGTAGCAGCCTGAGCTCTGTGACACGGCTTTTGCCCGGCTCGAGGCTCTGGGGGATGAGGATGCTCGGCCTCAGCACTCGCTGGGGTGTGCTGTCCCCTCCCCATCAGTCCCCTGCCCTCCCCAAAAATGAGCATCCCAGTAAAATCCCAAGGCAGCGGTGTGGACAGGGGACTCACCCAGTGCTGGAGGAGGAACGCTGGTTGGACACACCGTAGGGACCGTGCACGGCTACCCCTGGCCCCGGGTGCCGGTCTCTCTACAGGGAGACAGGACAA
>NW_010273168.1:823-1162 GCF_000690775.1 Eurypyga helias | reverse complement strand
GCCGAGGGCAGCCCTCTGCCCACCGCGTCCCTCCTCGCCGCTCGCCCGGGCCACATCGAGCACCCAGATTAATTAGTACCTGTTATTTTTCTTTACACAGTACCAGAACCTATTTTTATTGCGTTTCTGAATGACTCATAATAGCATATCTTTCTCCCCTGCCATATGCGCACAAGCTCAGGACAGCATCGCACTGATATTCTGGGCCTGGAATCCTTCCTCTCGCCAGCTCATGGGATGATCGTGTGCGGTCCCGCTCCGCTGCCCACCGCCCCGCTCAGATGCTGCCGTACCTACTCACCATATGGCACGCTGGTTTCACACTGGGCCGCGGCTGGC
>NW_010273168.1:0-689 GCF_000690775.1 Eurypyga helias | reverse complement strand
GCTCTGGGTGCAGCGTGGGCAAACTCAGGGGGACGGGGAAGCGTCATCAGCATCGGAGAGCGTGGGGCTGGGCTCCCGTGGGGTCTGCATCACCGCCGGACTGGGGAGCTGGGGGTCTGCAGGGAGACCGGCCGGTGGGCAGGGAAGGTTTTCTCAGCCCTCCTGCGTCAGAAACCACGCGCGTTCCAGAGGAACTCGGGTCAAAGGAGCAAAGCTGAGCTTAAGCATGTGTTAAAATGAAGCTCAGCCCGAGAAATCAGTAGCCAAAGCCAGTCCCTGGGCTAGAGGTGCCGCGGAATGGGAGTTTGGGTGGCTTTGCATGACAGCTCTGGCTGACCAGCTGGGACCTCGGGGACACAAGCAGTAGGTGAGCACCAGAAGTCCAGGTCTGTCACCACCCCAGCCCACGAGCTTATCTCAGATACCAAGCACTTTAAAAATAAAGAAGATCCTGTGATACTGAAATTTCATCTGCATTTCTAGGTCATGTGTGCACCCCACTGAGTCTGAATTTGTTGCCAGATTTTGCAAGTGCCCCGAATAAGATGGATTTAGGGCTAATAAACCTCCAGGCTGCCTACTTGTACAAATTCCTCATCTCTCCCGAATCCTAAGGCTTTCTCCCCTTCCCCTTTTTCTCCTGCCCCTTGACAGGACAAGGGGTATCACGGATGGTTTGGGTTGGAAGG
>NW_010273167.1:3587-4256 GCF_000690775.1 Eurypyga helias | reverse complement strand
GCAGGGGAGACGAGGCTGGATGAAGGCAAGAGCCGCAGCCTCCCAGCACAGAGACGGGAAGGGGCTGGGGGAAAAGCCCCATCAGGCCCGAGTCCCCTGGGCAGTGGGAGCTGAGGTGAACAGGCAGCTGGAACAGCGTGTAGCGCAGCTCAGGAAGGCTGTGGGACTGGAAGGGTCTCCCTGCCCTTGTCCCAAGGCGCGATGAAACCACCAGCAATCCCCGGGAGGGACAGTCTGTGCAAGGAGGAATCCTGTCACCCGGGCAGGAAGAGACAACTCACTCAGTGTTTCAGGACTTTACTACGGTCCGCACAAAGAGCAGAAAGGGGGTTTTAAATATGTTACAAACCAAGACGTATTTCAGGTAAGTGCAGGATTTGCAAAGAGTGGCATATTAAGTAGTGTGGCTTCGATCCGGGGCCGACACAGCTCAGCCACAGAGCCGGGTGCATTTCCCGAGAGCCTGCGATGACCCTCACCGCATGCTCACGCCCAGTGGGAAGACACAGAGATGACAGGGTGCAAGCTGTGCTGCAGCCTCTCCAGAGAGACCCAAGGCCAGCAGGGTCCCCGGGGCTCCCCGCTCCGCCATCACTCTGCCGCAGGTTTTGCCTCCTTGGCCGTCTCCAGCTGTGTCAGTATTTCATTCCACTGGACAAACTGCTTGGA
>NW_010273167.1:3268-3564 GCF_000690775.1 Eurypyga helias | reverse complement strand
TAAGGAAAGAGATGTGGAAACTGCAGAGAAGAAAGCAAGGTCAGAGCGCCCTGACAGCCCGACAGCACCGTTACAACCCCAACTCCTCGGAGAGGCCGGGGCACCAGGTGGCAGAAAGCCTGCATGGACTCACACCATGCAGGCGCTGAGCCACTGCACACTCCAAACACTCATGGGAGTCCAGGAGAGGCTTCTGAAGACTGCATTTCAAGGGGCTTTCTACACAAAAGACCAGAGTTTCCCTGTCCTCTGTGTTTTTAGGACGCGTCCGCACTGGGATCCTACACGGCTGGGAT
>NW_010273167.1:0-3001 GCF_000690775.1 Eurypyga helias | reverse complement strand
TCCCCTGCTTCCAGCAATATCTGACATGACGAGGCAGCCCAGGAGACAGGCGGGCGGTCCAGCCGTGTCAGGCCCCAGGCTCAAAGGATACCATTTTGTTGTAGTCTTCAAGGAGCATCTTGATGCTGTTGGTGAGATCTTGACGCTGTTCCTGCGCAAAGAGGGGAGCGCAGCGAGTGAGCAGTAGATCAGCTGAAGAACAACTGTCCTCTCAGTCCCTGACAGCATGGGGGGGAAACTCAGCCAGGGCCAGTACCCAGCTCAGACCGCGGCTGCGGCCGCTCACTGCAGCTAGAAGTGATTCAGCATTCAAGAGAAGCGAAACACCCGTGCTCAGGAAGCACCAAAGCCCCTGGGCTTGCACCACTGCCTGCCTCTCCTCAGCATCCACGCTTTCCTTGCCCCAGAACGGAAACTCACAGCAAAATGCTGAAAGGGGGCATTAGGTGCTGCCTCAGGCCACTCATCACCAGTTCCCGGCGCCGTCAGATGGGGAAGGGAGGGCAGGTATGGTGACACTATCAACAGCCTTCCAGAGACAGGGACTGGAAGAGTGCAATGCTTTACCTCAGTGGCTTAGTGAAAGGGGGAATGCCAGCTCGTTAAACCCACCACTGGTTATTCCATGTCACTGAAACCTCTGTTTTGAGCACGGTTATGGTAGGCAAAGCACTTTTCCAACTCGGATTCAACTGTCAGAAATCCTGGCTACTTCCCCACCCAGTGCTTAAACTTCTTTAAGGTTGAAACAACCTGCCATGAATGAGCAATTCAAGCAGCTGCAAGCGCAGGGGTGTCCGTACAGCCACTAACAAACGGTTCCTCCTCCTTTGTCCTGGCCCGGTTATCCCAGGAAGGGGGAGATTCGTCCTCCCCCGTGCTAGTCAAGACTGTCAGCAATATTCACGCTACCTGCTGCTGTATGTGGATTTGAGAGAGCCGTTGCAGTTTGGCTGCATGGTCAGGAACTGCTGAAAAGACAGAAGAAAAATACATTTTGCTTGTCTCACATCACATGGGCTTAGTTACCCAAATAAAGACCATCCCTCCTCCACCAGTACCTCACAGCAGAACTCCTCACTGAATGTGAGCACTACACGCCACAAACGAGCCTTTTATAGCATACAAAACCCTTGTCTACCTTGTACCTTAAACACCAGGTTTATGTGCTCAGTGCTTCTGGACAGCATGGGTTAGGGGGTGCCTGCACTGAGAACTACGCCAGAGTAAGCTACTTGGGTGAATGTTAGGGCAAGCCGTTAAAAAGGCACCTCTGTCCACGCTAAGAGCTGGGATGTTCCGGGCACAAGAGAGCCCGTAGGCAGGAGTGGCTCCACAGCCTGCTGACTGTACACAGTGCTCACCAGTCTCCACACCCTCTGCGCCAAGCTTTACTCACACCAGGTTGCGTGCTTAGCAGTCCTCGAGTCTCAGGCTCAAGAAAAAGGAAACAAATTAGGCAACAGATTGGGGGTGGCACCTGCAGCTCAAACTTGCAGAACATGCATACCTTGGATACTGGTGCTGTCCAAGATGGGCTGGAGGTTCTTCACCTGCTCCAGAAGGGCTGCCCGGGAGGGAATAACCTGCTCCTCTGGTGGGAAGGGAGAAGAGCAACATCAGTAAATGCCAGACGCTGCTTTGGCTTTTGGCAAATACTGGTGTGGTAACTTTTCTGGCTGACTTAGCTATACAGGGGGGCTTGCTTATGAATTCCTTTCCTCTTTTGTGTTGCTCATCCCTGGATCTTGGTTCACACCAATTTAAGGCAGGAGAATATCTACCAAGTTTCATTAGCAGACCATACCAACACAAGGCTGAACCAAATTCTTTGGTACAAAAGAGGACATGGCTAGAAGGTGTCTGAAATACATCCAAAGGTCTTCCATTTTTATCACAGCCTAGAGAGTATTGTAAGCGGAGTGGGGAAAACTGTTCTAGCTCCAGTTCCAAACGTCAACCTTTTATTAATTCAGGATTAAACTGATTAATACTAAAAAGATCAGAATTGATAAAACTGAAGCGTGGACGTGCACAAGAGAGAGCACTAAGGGTGACCAACATCCTTGTACAAACCATTCCTCTGAGAGTTTCAGAGAGGGGCCTTGCCAGATCTTCACAACTACAGAAAAGAAATCCATCCCGATCCAGATTAGGTAAAAGACAAGTTTTGCAGTGCTAAGAAAACCAAACCTGCCAAACCCTGTCTCCTCTCATTTCATGCCATACCTGCCAAGATGAACTGCAGCTTCATGGTGTCTGGAATAGCCATCCTGTCAACATACTGAGGGTCAAGGTATTTTATTACATCTTCAACTAGAGTGAAAAACGGGTTTGGAGACAAGAAGTAAAAGAGACATGATTGCATTTACAAGTGCAATTTTCCCCCATGCTAACCATCAGGTTAATTTGTAAATGCTGCCCTCTTAGGATTGGATTGGTTTGGGGTTTTTTTGGTTTTGTTTTTTTTCAGATTCATGAATTTCTAATGCACTTGAAAATATGTTACTTTGGAGCACTGTGACCAAGAACTGACAAACGGCTCAAGCTTGGTATGGACATCTGCAACACTTACTTTTTACTTATACAATGATATTAAAGGTGAGTGAAATCTGCTTCTAACTGCCCTTCAAACAAAAACAACCAATAGGCCCCCACCCTGATCCTTAAAGTCATCTACAAATACACGGTTTATGTTTTACCACCAAACGGCCACTGCATCCTTGGATCACCACGACCCTCCCTACGCAGCTTGCTCCTTCCGTGAAGTCAGACAGCAAAACTCGTCTTTGCAAGACAAAGCACCAGGCGATGTTCACCCCAGTTCGGAGGCAGCTCCCCACATTCATCCCCCAGTGGCTGCAGGCGTTCCTTACTGCTCCCACCATGCACACAGGAGACCTGCTGTCTCACGCCCGAGGATCCCAAGCGTGCGGGAAGCAATTTCAGGAGCTCATGCGTTTCAGGAACTCGGCAGCCCCCGGGGGTTCCAGGACAGGCG
>NW_010273166.1:0-718 GCF_000690775.1 Eurypyga helias | reverse complement strand
GGGATGCGACCGGATGACACCCACCCGCCCCGCGTCGGCCGGACTGCACAGCTACCTACAGTTAAACCCGAAAAGGCTCTTCCCGCTTCACTGAGCTTTAAATAAACTTCCCGCCGATCTGCTAAACGCGCGGTGAACTAAAAGAGCGCGGCGCTACTCTGCACCCCTGCCAAAAGCAGGACAAGCCCTCTACCCTGACAGATCAGCAAAAGCGAAGGGGAAAAACACCCCGCGCGTGGCAAAAGGGCACAGGGTGCAGCACAGGAAGGTCACGCTACGTGGGAGTCCCCGGGGTGGCCGCCTGCAAGAGAAGGACGGGCAGTCGGGCAGCCCCTGCTAGGAACAGCTGGGTTTTTTTACTTGGTAACGTTCAAAAGACATTTTTGACATTTCTGATGGTTTACTTCGTTCAGCATCATCAAGAGTGGTCAGGCATTGGAACAGGCTGCCCAGGGAAGTGATGGAGTCACCAACCCTGGAAGTGTTCAGTGCGCGTGTAGATTTGGCACTTGACGACATGGTCTAGTGGGTACGGTAGTGCTGGGCTGATGGTTGGAGTGGATGATCTTAGAGGTCTTTTCCAACCTTAGTGATGCTGTGACCTCCAAAGCCACAGCAGAGAGTATCTTCGGTGTGATGCTTCTGGATTGCCAGGGACACGCTCCAACACTGCCACTGCACAGGGCTTGGGATTTGCAATCATAGAATCACAGAATGG
>NW_010273165.1:0-1847 GCF_000690775.1 Eurypyga helias | reverse complement strand
CTGCACAGGACTTAGCAAATGATTACTGTAAAAGTACGGGGGAAGATGTGAAAAAACATTTCTCTCTACAAGACCCACACTGGGAACCAAATAGAGGAGCTCACAAGGAAATGTTAAACTCCTACAGAGACTGGGTTTTGAGGGGGATGGAAAGAGCCATCCCAAAACCAATAAATTGGTCTGCTCTGTATGCGATTCGACAGGGTCCAAAGGAAAGCCCCTCAGAATTTTTAGATAGGTTACGGGACACTATGAGGCGACATACTCCCCTGGATCCAGGATCGGAGGTAGGGATCCAACAGTTAGTATCCTTATTCATTGGACAGTCCGCAGGGGACATTAGGAGGAAGTTGCAAAAGTAACAAAAGACAGCAAAGGTAAAAAGGACAACGCGAGGAAGACTCGGAGCCTTCATCCTGACGACCACCAAAGACGACCACCAGCGTGCACTGCGCAAGTGCACGAGGGGGGAGCAGAAGGCGTGTTCCTTCCCGAAATCGGTCTGCCCTGTTCTCAGAGAACTGTTTACTATGTATAAGCAATCAATGAATATGTATGTCTATTTGTGATAAAAACAGCCCAATTGCTACCTGAGGGCGCGCATGTCTGTCGTGGAGCGATCCCCCACACGCCCAGCGCTGTAATAAACATACCTGCTTTATAACTTATCTGGTTGTAAAGTCGTTATTCCGCACGTCAACCCACCGACTGACACACAGACAGGTCCTGAGTTGGGAGAGTCTGACCCTGAGAGCCCCAGAGGCAGAGCCCCAGGGTGAGAACTCCACTGGGTAAAAAAGACAGTCGACCCCCCAACCCACTAACAAATGATCCTGCCCCATCGCTAAGAACCGCACCAAGAGGTAACAAAGGAGTTAACGAGCAAGCAAAGAAGCTATCAAAAGCCTTAACACACACACACACACACACACACCCCCCACACACCCCACCCCATTGCTGCTTCCTGCCTAGTACTTTGCATGTGTACTGAGCATGATATACCATGGAATGAAACACTCCTTCCTCATGCCTGGGCCAGCCGTCAGCAATGTGAAGAAAAGCAGCTCTTTCCTGCCTGAAACCAGCACTCTGTAACAGCATCTTTCTTGTTCCAGTGCCACGAAGGGGGTTATTTTTAGCTTGTTAAGGCAGTTCACCTGCTTCAAAACTGGGCAGTTATCCAAACATCCAGATGAGTCTGTACTGTATCTGTTGCTTTAGGGGAAAACCCCTCATTCACAAGAAGAAAGACCATTCAGAACCTGTATTGTAGATAAACTTCTGTTTCTATTACTCTGATGACTTACCTTTCAAACACATCACACAGAGGAGCAAAAATTATAACTCTGGGTATTGTCTACACTGATATTTATGATCAAGTGAAAAGGGTTATTTTTCACCAGATGAAGCAACAGGAGATATTTCACAAGTTGTAGCCTGCATCAAGTCTACAGGGAACCCTTCAGAGTACTGGCCTCTGGGTGAAAGTAATTTTCTCTGGGCTTGCATTTAACACAAAAGCAGTACAAATTGGCCCAGAATGGCTAGGAATCAGGCATAGGGAAGTATGCAACTGCTCCGGAGGAACTGTCTCGTGACCTGAAGAACGCATTCACGTTAATGTCTCCATGACAGGTGAATTTTTGGAACCTGTGGAAAATAGTAATTCAATTATACTGCCCTCCTGAGAGCCTTTCATCACCCTACCTTCTCCCCAAACTCATATGATGTGTGCCCATACCTTCCCCAAGTCCTTACCGGCACCTGAACCGCCACTGTCAGCCAATTGTGCCCATTACTGAACATGAATGGAGACTAACACTGGACTATCGTGGCCTGAATGAAGT
>NW_010273164.1:0-15992 GCF_000690775.1 Eurypyga helias | reverse complement strand
GGTGGGTGGGGGGGAAAAACTAGTTCTCTTCAGTAGGAATTAAAGCAAAATTGTAATTTGGATTCATTTGTGTTTGTGCTAAGAAGCAGTTGATTTGGAGAGTGTACAACTTGTGAGGAAAGGAAGGTAACCCTAGAAATTTTGATTTGCCATACATATATGTATGTTAGTTGAAGTATTGGCATATCTTATTTTAGTATGTTAATAATGAACAAAACCCTAAGCATTTGACCATGGATATATATATGTATGTTAGCATGTGATCATTATCCTTATGAAAAAGAAGAACATTTAAGGAAATAACCCTTCTTGTTTCTGTCTTATTTGCTTTTCATACCTGTGACATAGCTATAATAATAGCTAACCCATACTGTCTCTGACAACTACTACAGAGGTCAGTATTGTGACCATTTGGCAGTGTGACACATACAAATGTAGCCAACTAAACAGCAAAATACAGTGTTTGTGAACAAAAATCTAATGGTTGTGCCAATCAAGCATGTCTCTGTCAATTTTCATTTGTTTTGGGGAATGGTCACAGGTTTATGTCTACTCAAATATTTAGGAAATTGCTGGGTTTTGTAGGCACATGCTTATTCATATGCCAGCTGGCTGTGTGGAAATGACAGTATTTGGTTGTATTTATTAAGAGTTTTCCTATTTAGAAATCTGGCTTATTTACTGGCAATGTGAAAAGAGGTGAGAATCTCAGTAACTAGTCAGAAGTGGCAACATAAGATTTTCAAATAGTGGTAAATTGTAGATAATGACCGTTCCAGACAGTATATACATGGTTGAAGCTAGTGTGCTAATTGAATATTGGAATGGAACAGTTAACTTTAATTAACTAAGATATTCAGTAGCTGTATGCCTGGCAAAGGTGGAATCAAGGTGACTTCTGGAAATTACTGTAGCATTTGGGCTAAGTGTAAGGTAAGGTAACTACTCTGAAAAAGAAAAAAAAAAAAAAAATCACTTGATTTGAGACCAGAATTTTGTAAGATATAAAGCCAAAACGGAGGTTTTATGTGCTTACAGGTTGAGAGGAAGGTTTTGTGTATTTTTATTTTAAATATAGAACACTTAATTGTTCTTTTCATGTCCTGTTCTTTTGTGAGATTGCATAGAAATCTTTTACAATAGCAATAGGGAAACAGTCTGGAAATGCTGATCTCATCATATATATTTTATAGCATTTTGAAATATAATTGGCTACCACAAGTTTTCCTTGCAAATGATATGAAAAGCTGTTTCCATTTGATTTGATCTGTCCAAATCAGAGTAGTCAGGACAGGTTTTCAGCACTTTTATATCCCTGCTTTAATTTAGCTATGCAGACTGGGACCTCTGAGGACTGTATAATGGTTTATTTTGTATGATCTGTGTAATGGATGTTTTCTGTATTACACTCCTATATTAATATGTTTTTGTTTCAAGTTTTAGGAGGTTATTTTTGACTTGGTTGAGAAGCTAGAATGCTTCCTCAGCTAATGATATATTTGGTCTGCTATTTGCTTTTTAAATTGGATGCAGATTTTGGCTTGGCTAAGTTGCTTAGACTCTAGAGTAAACAGGTTTCTCATACAAGTCAAAATCAGCTAACATTATTTGTCTTTTCAAGGATTTAAGAAAAGGCAAAAATATTTAGCTCATCTGCAAAATTTATATAATACATATATATATAATTAGTAATGTGTGGTACCCTTTCATGTGCATGTTTTGGACAAATGCTTAGATAGCATCCTAACCCTTCTGAAAAAACATTTATCTTGTAGCATATGACTTGTTTACATCAACATTAAACATGTTCAGAAGAAAGATTGTCATAGAGTAAATTTACTTATGGGCTAGGGAAGAGTTAATATACTTTGGCTTGATCTTGATTAGCACTTCTTTGCTATAACCACAGTAGGTGTTAGACCTAAATGACTCTTCATGACCTCATAGTATCATTTATTTCATACATTTATCTGACAGGCTGCTAATCCATCTACTCATGCTCACCATAGACTTTGGTGATATATAGCCCTCAGTAGCCCAAAAATTACAAAACTTTTCTTTCTTCTCAGTGCTGCACAGGCTTCCGTTCAGTCCCTAGTCCTGACATACTGTCTTGGATAATCTACAAACAACTCTCTTCACCATTACCTGTGCTTAAACCATACTTTTAAAGCTTCAAGTCTGGCTAAACTTTGTCCTTGTTACTTTATATGCATTTTAGAAGATTCAGGATATAACTAGCCTACCAGAAAGGAAAGAAAAAGGAAGAAGGAAAAAAAAGCCTGTATTCTCATGAATCAGACATTTGTTGCCTGATTTCCAGAATAATTTTTCACATCCAAACGACATGCATAGCGCAAGCAAACTCTGGAAAAGATCACCCTCAAGCGTTGATGTGTAAACAAACTAGCTCAAGTAAATGATTGTGGATTTGATATTCAGCCAGCTCTTATTGTTTCAGTGTTGAGATAGAGCATATATTTCCTCACCTTGGATCTTTGGTGAAAGGTGCTGGTGACATAACCTCAGGTGAGATCTCCTAGTAAGGAGGACAAAAGTTTACTATCCATGTAGAAGCTCAAAGCTAATGCAGATGTCTGGAATATGTATTTATTTTATATGTATATATATATACACACACAAAAATATATATATGTGTGTATAATATTACTGTTAGGTTAACTGTTGCACTTGATGATCTTAAAGGTGTTTTCCAGCCTAAAATATTCTATATCACAAAATGAGGAAAAAAAAAAAAAGCAGCTTACTGAGCATCTACTTAATATTATTTATGCAGTCTGAAGTTCTTGAGGTTTACTACAAGTTTTTGTCCAGCTGTGTAACATACCATTCCAGCAGCAACTTATGCCATTTAAGTTATAAACACATTAGTGGACTTGTTAATAGTTGTAACCAGGTATATCTATGGCACTGAAAAATAATAGCCATTTTAAGACTGTCATCAACTGGATTTTTAGCAAAGTAGTTGGATTATAGGTAATTGTCAGGTGTTTTGAGAAAATAAATGCACTTTTTAAAGGCTAGTTTTCTCACTCTGCTGCAGTTTATGTTCCATGTAGCCTGTAGGCACAAGAGCTTCATTGTTCTGTAGAATACTGGCTTGCCATTCTCTCTTTTTCATGCTGAATGAAAGTAATTGACCATATTTAATGTAGCTTTTGGCCACAAATATTGGCATAAATTTCTTTCACTTTTGCACTACAGGACTGTAACACACTTCAGCTACTAGGATCCACTAAAGAAAACAAATTTAGATATTGCGAAGAGAACATTCAATTTCTGTGCAATAGCTGTGAGGACTGGCTTGTTCTGCGGAACACAGTTTCTCTTCAAAGTTCATGGTAGATTTATATTTGTTGTCACTTGTTAGTGTTTTCCTGTTACAGATTTCCCAAGAACAATTTTTCCTTTAATAGAAATAGGCAGTGTAATCTAAAAACAGTCTTTTTTTTAGAGACATTTAGTAACAATTTATTAAAATTTCATTGTTGAACTTTCCTGGACCTCAGCCATGTCAATTATGTGGTGATTATTGTTATATTTCAGGGTTTGTTTGTTGGTTTTGTTTGGGTTGTTTGTTTTTTTGTTGGGGTTTTGTTTGTTTGTTTTGTTTTGTTTTTTTCCCAAGCAACTTTTACAGCTTGCCATTTTTCTGGATCAAGTTCCTCTACACATCTTGCTAAAGGTCTCGGGCTTTGTAATTTGATTTATATGGTAACCTTGAAACAAGGAGAGGCATTAATAGACCATTCTGTTTTAATGAATGGCTTGTCAGGTACTGGTTGACTACTTCAGTGGCTGGAAACTCTCTTCCTTCAGGCAATGATTAGAAGGGCAAGGCTTCAGGCTCTGAGTCATGTCTGTGTGTTGCCTCATTTAATATTCAACAGCTGGCAGGAATAGTATTGGTTTGAAGGACTCATTTGATTAGTAACGACTTTGATATTTCTATACCTCTCAAACTTCTTTTTAACTTTTTACATTCAAGCAGGAAGACCTGGCGTAGCTTGGAAATACTGAAACTGGCTGAAAGCATGCTGCCTAAGAGCTCTCTGGGTCAGAAATTACTGAGGACCTCTGTCTGTGTAGGTGCAGGAAGAACTTACCAAGGTTCTTCAAAGGCAGATGTCTCCTTATCTACTTGATACTTCCTGAAATATGTTTGCTACCTTTTCTTCAACCTTTTTATTTGTTATGTCTTTCTCCTGGTCACTTGGCTCCCACAAGGGAGGTGCAGGTTGAGACCGATATCTGCAGGCAGAGCACTGCTTACGCCACCTCCTGTTTGTCATGAGTGAGAAGACCCCCTAAAACTGTTTGGGCTAACACCCTGGCCTAAAACGTCCAGTACCACTACCTTCACTCTACCTCACACTCTGTGGAAGGGATCACAAGGCAGGCTCAGAGTGTGTCACCTCATGTTGTACACCTTCAGCAGCTCTGGAGAGCTTCTCCCTAAACCTTAATCATTCCCTAGGCACACCTCCCGTCAATAAATGCAGTGAGACTTCAAGTCACTTACAAAACCAGATTTTGTCTGAATGTCATCAATAATCATGAATTAATTCACCTTAATTTTATGACTTCCCATCACTGTCCTGGTTTTCTTGGTGATGGCTTTTGGGGGGTTGCCTCGGGAGGATTTTTTTACCCCTGCAAGAGCTAAGGGTTAAAGTGTTTGTAATTCCCTGCCTTGGAAGTCAGTGGTAGAACTCTAGCTGACTACAGTGTCTGAGGATTTCAGAAAATGGTACCCAAATATGAACTGGAATGATTTATAGTTTCGAGTCAGGTTCTTGTTGGAATTCATTGTAAAAACCAACCAACCAAACAAAAAAACCCAAACTACAAAACCCAGACAAAAACTAGAATACTTGCATACATGAGTATTGCTTACCTGCAATTATGGATTCATTCTTAACCTTGTGGTTGTTGGTGCATGAAATGTTCCTGAGCCCATTTTTGACAATGGTAATTTGTTTGCTTCTCTTTCTGTATCATTTGATTATCTGTTTTTAGCCAACGATGCTTTTTCCAGGGCCATCTGTCTGGCAGATTTGGTCTGAAAAGAAAATTGAAGTTATTTGCATGTTGCACGTAATTGTCTGTAATGTCTGCTCTTTTTTCCAAAACATTCTGAAAATATGAACTGCATACATGCATAAATCATTAAATGCATAGATAATTGAATATAGAGAGTTCATGCTGAAATAAACAGGAAATTTCACTCCTGTGATCAGAGAAAGTGAGCTAAGTTTAGTCTTGGAATTTGGTACCTATTAACCAATTCAGCTTACTCAGCAGGTTTTCACAAGCTGCTTTTAGAATGTCATACACAGTCAAATGATTCTTGACTTTTATTAATTGCTATTATTACTATTATTATTATTTTATTGTAAGTCCATACTGACAGATTTCACATACCTACCCATACTTAGATTTGTTTGGAGTTCTACTTTGTTTTAAAGCAGACATTAAATTCGGAAAAATATACACTAGGTGATTGTGGATAATCTCAAGAAATCTGGAAAAGAACTGTTGCTCTGTGGGATCTGAATTTCTCGTCAGACAGGAGTGGAAAGAGGTGAAACACCTTCAGTGCAGCACAGATATGTGACACATACATTCACACAACCCTCTTCTTGCTAGAGTCTATGGTTAACCCAGTATAACTAAACTCTAGATATGCCTGAGTAATAGTGGTCAGCTAGTATTCGTGTATAATTATTTTGTGTTTGATAATGATATTACATCATACATTGTAGCTGACCAAATCACCAAAAATGTGTAGAGAAATTCTGTGGAAAACTTCTGAAATTTCTGTGATTTATTCAATTTTTAGTCTTTATTGCTGTTTGACATTTTCATAAACAAAGGATTGAAAGACAAGAAGTAATTCTTTACAACAAAAATAATGCCTTTTTTCTAATTTAATGTCTGTCTGTTCCTTTCAAAGTTCTGTATTTCTCTTTAGACTGTTTTGTTTTGACATTTCATTAACTGATATGCTTTTGGCATTATTCAGATGGTGTCTCCTATTCAGAAAGTTCAACTAGATGCCTCTGATCTACTGTGGGTTATGAAGCAGGTCTTATGTAGTCAATATATATTAGTAGAGGTACCTTCAATTCAGTATGAGTGTGTGTTCCTTTAGTATAAAAAAAAGAAAATTACATGTTTCTGTTAATCACAGCTTTAAGACCAGAACCCCTTTGATTGGAAACACCCATTAAAGGGTTTGTTTTGATAAGATTGGCTTGCTGTTATGGCTGTACACATCTCAGATTTAGACCCACTTTTTATTTTGGAGACTAGAAGTCCAAAAAGGTAGAATTAACAAGCAAATATTTAGTCTTTATCCTACCAGCCCTTCTACCCTGAGCTTTGACATTGTCTTTCTAGCAGTATGGACAGTTGTTTGATATCAAATTGGTTTTAACATCTAGAATTCCACATAATACAGAAAATATGTATCGAAAATAAGAAACAGTCAATCTTGCTATTGTACTCTGTTAACTGAGCTCATTAAAAATTCCATCAAATCTAGTGTAATATCTAAGATGATCTCACTTTCTCTGTGTGTGTATATCTATCTATCTATCTGTAGTTCCAAATAAATAAAACCAGAGGGACATAGGGATGAATTTATCCAAGCTGGCCCTAATAATTGGTCTGGGAGGAAAGAGGGATTCTTAAATATATTTTAGGAGATATTGTGTCAAAGGAGAATAAGAATGGTTAGGAAAATGGGAAACTGGGGACAGGTTATTTTGCAAACAAGGGCTATGGAACAAACAAATGAGTGATGGCTATCAGGTAGAGATATATATCTATATCTATACACATAAAGATCCACAAAACTATATATCTATATCTATATATATAAACTATTTATATATAGTGTTCTTCTCACAGAGCTGGACAAAATAGGGTTTGATTCTGTAAATGAGCCTTTGAGCCAAACTGCGATGAAATCTGTAAATAGTAATAAAACTGTAAACTACCAGTGTGCAGGCTGAGCTCAACATTGCTCTGTTCTTTTGTTATTCTGTTATTAAATTTCTATATCCCACTGAGTGTGGTTGATTCTTAGTTGTGAACTGAAGTTTGCACATATTACCAAAATAACTCAGACCTGAGTCAGTGAACATTTACACCCTATTTCCACCTAACTGTACCTTGATATCAGAACTGAGACTGAAGAAAAGAGTACTACAGACTGGTTCTCTTCTGGGTTGCCTAATTGTTTATTCAAACCCACATTAAAAAGAAATCTTTTCTGAAAAAGAATATCCAGAGGTCCTATGGAAGAAGAAACTTGGTCTACAGCCAGATGCTTTATCTCTTTGCTTCTCTGCAAAGTGTCTGAAGCATCTATGAAATGGGGAAAGAATATTGATTTTTCTGGTTTGATGTTTCATCCCTGTGATCTAGCAGAAAAACAGTGCTCCAGAGACACGATTTTTTGGCTTGGTGTTTGTTTGTTTTGTTGTTGGGGTTTTTTTTGGTTGGTTGGTTGGTTGGTTTTGGTGGATGAGCAAGGATTGGAGTTTAAGTGGCCATTCACTGATTACAATAATTGAGCTCTTTACCACGTGATAAGAATTGACTTTTTCAGGTGATGGGGGTCACTTCTCTGAATGGGTCAATTTCTCTCCCATAGGTCACAGTCATCCATGCAACAGGAACCTTCGCTGCACACCATGATCTCTTCTGATTACGTCCTAACTGAATGTGTGGGCAGCAACACGTAATTCAAAGAAAACAGAGTAGGTAGAGAATCCTAAGTTTTAATTGTCCAAATGAGGATACTGGTGATGGTTCAGCTTTTAGTTAAACTTTTCCTTGCTTTTCTAAGGTAGAGGTCTTACCTCTTCTTGAATATTAGTGAATTAGAGAAGGAGCAATCGAGGGTACATATTTGTTCTTATTTATGTCAACATTCTTTTACAGGTACTTCCACATGTTGAGTACCACCAACAAATTGACAATAACTAGGTTTTCTGTAAACTAGAATACTTCTGTTTTAGTCATGACAGTTGCATTGACTTCCACCAGCTGTTGCAACATGGTTTTAAACATGTTTCAAGATACATTATAATATAATATACGTTATAACAATATGATCTATGCCTGCATGTGTAAAGAATCTTTAGGGAATATTTTCCTAGGTCTGTCATATATAGGTACAAAAAAATCACATATACATGTGCAAAAGCATATATGTGCATAATAAACCAAGTCTTAAGGTGGGAGTGAATCAGCTGAATTTTTGAGAGAAACCCGGAACATACACATTTACAGAAATCACTCACAAATATTAAATGCATGCAAACTAGAAATTATTTGAACAAATCTGATCCAGCAGTGTTAATGGAAAGTATCATAAATAAATTGTGTGAGGTACTGACACGATGTGTCCCAGTGGCTTCTGGTGCCAGTATCTACAGAGGGCTTGTGTGCATATTGAATGATGTTTTCCATGTCTGCTCACACATCTGTAGAACTACCCCAAGTGATCTGTCAAGTAATGAGCTATGTCTCTCAGGTCAGCTGCAACATGTCTAATAAGAGCAAGTGTAGAAGGTTTTATTCAGGTAAATGCTTACTTTTCCTTCAACAGAAGTTCTCATCTAAGTAAAGTCTGAAGGATTTGCCTAAAAAAATTGGCAGACATATACCAGGAATATGACTGAGACATTGCTTGTCATTTTGATATTCATAATGAATAAAAAAGACAGGAAAAGAACAGTATTAATAAATTTCATCTTCTGTGCATGGCTCTGAGTTTCTACCTTCAATGATTTATTTGCAATTCCTGCTAGATTGATGCATTGCTATTATATTAGTTTTGTTAAAAATGTGTGGTTTATACTGCCGTTACTGATATCTCCCATTTTCATTCAGCAAAAGGGATATGCTTGCTCAGAGCTTCACTGGCATTGGGCACATTATGTTAGTCACTTGGGAAGTATTTCATACACTCATAACACTTTATCAGCACGAAAGGAAGCATAGAGAACCAAAACAAAAGATTTCACACAGAGCAATAGAAAACAAGACTTGCACTGTAGAATATTCATGAAAGGCTTATGGTAGAGCTGAGGGGTATCTGAAGATAGGAGATATTTTGATAGCATACACATTTCTCAGTCTTTAAAATTGTATAAGCCCTCAGGTACAATTATTCATAACCTTGCACAGTCTCATGCAGTAGTCTTGAGGTATTAAACACTTGTTTATAAAAGACAGCATTCCCTGGGCTTCATTGATTGTTCTTATGATGCCTTGAAGATAGTGCTAACCATTTAGATTAGTAATACTTGGAACGCTGTACAAGACAGCTGCATATTTTCTGTGACACACAGCTGTAGGAAACAAAATATCATTGATGAAAACAAGTTAAAAGAACAAAGAGTTTATTGTAGCCCACGTGATGGCTTCGGCTTTGATTCACCAGTGTCTGAGACACAGGAGAACAATTTTATGAGCTTGAGCAGAGCCAAAGTGCAATGGTGCAAATTGGTGTGGGAGTCTTTTATGTGTCTTATTTCCCTGACATCTAAAGTAACTAAGAAATTAAAAAAGAGAGGATATAATAAAATGCATATGTTAATATTCACTTGCTAAATTCTCCTTAAATTCTTGTAATCTCAAAGCTAATTTAATCCAATTGCCTTTTAGCTATAGTGTCTTGCTCCAACTTACAAATATAATGAATTTTTAATATAGCTTGCACTGTTCTGTATCCAAAGTTGGATTTAGTCATGTAATTTATTCGATCAGAACCAACATATTTTGTAATATGCTTCACACCTGCACAATCTTTACATTAAAGTATTAATAAGTCTGACTTAAGCCTAGAGGAAAAGGAATTTTAGAGAAGATGCAACCCTAAACTGCAATTATATCGTGTAAAATATAGTATAGGTATGCTATACCACTACCCTCCAATATGTAGATAATTTCTCCATCATAAACTGGGAGAAAAAAACTGGGTTTTTTCTTCATAGGATATTCTATTACCAGTGAAAAAACTAAAGACTAAAGGTTGAAATTAAACTTGTGGAAAATTAGTGTACATTAATTATTTAACATATATAGAACACTGACATTAAAAAATGAATGAGACTGAAGAACACAGTATAAAAACATCAAATTAAGCAGAACTGCAAATGTCACTTTTGTAGCTGATTATTAAACCGGTATCTCTATTATGCACATTCTAAACCCCAGATTTTTGTATAATTAATGGATTTTTTTGATACTGACACTGTTTATAGCAACAAAATGGAAGGAGTATGGATATTGAGAGATTTCAGGGTGAGAATTGACTTAAAATATCATTTTTTGCTGAACAATGAAGTTTGGAGATCACAGAGAACCTCATGCTGTCTCAACATGGTAACATACAATGTAGCGTCATGGGTAATAACTTGAAAGGTATGATGGTGATAAAATGATGACTCATGGGGTTAGCTTTCTGTGACTTTTGAGATGAACTAGGGTATTAACACCTCTACACAGAGCTGTCAGATGTGACATCAAACCTATGTCATAAATACAACAACTGGAATTGTCTAGGGCATCTCAAATGCCACTAGATACCTCTGTTAAAGCAACCAGTTGAGTTTTGGTTATATGTCTAATTGCAGTCATTGAAGTCTACAGAGCTACTAAGCCAGCAAATGCTAAATTCAGTTGTCTGAATTCAGTACATGGGTGGTGTAGTGTCATTTTAAGAACCCTAATATCTTCAGGACATCTACAGCATATATGGCAACATTATAGACTGGCAGGCAAAGGCCAATATATGTTTAAGCATCTCAGGTAACCATAAGCACATAAGAGATGCCCTATGTGATCAAAACAAAAGTCTGTATCTGTATTCTCTCCAACACTAATTACAGATGTTATTTAGAAATAGTGTATTGAACAGATGAGTTCCTATGATCCAGTATCTACAGTGTCCCTGTAGGTCCCTCCCATGAACCTCTGTTTCTCTTTGCTGTTGTCTTAGCACATTCTCAGCTCTCTTTTACAGTGTCAGGAGCAATCTGAACCATATGCATCCATGCAAAACCTCCTCCCTGGGTAAGCAATCTTGTGGTGCATATAATTCTCTGCATGATAAAGTGAGTGTCCTCTATTGTTGCCACGTCCTAGCATTGTCTACATCCTAAGCTTAAAATTCATTAGGTGTTGGAAGTTAACAATACTATCATTTTTCCTCTGATTCCGTGTTCCTCAGGAGAGGAAGTGTCTCCTTTTATGCTACCCCACCATTAGGAAGCAAGTTAGCAATAGGTGAGCAAGCCGACCTGTGATTCATTCAACTTCCATCAACGTAAGCTCCCTCCATCTCCTGATGCAGATTGTCCTCCTTGATGTTATTTTTTGAGAGGGTGACAGAGGATGCATGTCATTAGAGAACTGAGGTGTATTGTAGAAGCTGAAATCTATTTGAGGGAGAGTTGAGTCACTCTCCAGGTTTGGAACAAGTTCTCTGAACAGTTCTGGGATCACTACAGGGAGAGTTCAGAGAAAACACAGCCAGCTATGTGTAGACACCTAACCCCAAGTCTCTTAATCTGAAGCAGTCACACCCACACCTACATCCTTCTTTGTGGGCCAGAAACAGACAAATGCAAAGAGCAAAGATTAATTTATAAGAGAATGAAGAATCAAAGGGTTCCAAGATCTTTTGCCTGTGAGGGACAGAACAAATTTGCTTGGCATGTGAACCTTCTTTTGCCCTGGAGACAAGTAGAAAAGATGATATCACAACAACAACAAAATTTACTGGATAAACAGATAAGTAAGTTAATATAGCTATTTCAATAGGAAAGAAGAGATATTCAAACATAGAGAAATGAACAGGATTTGGAATTTCTTACACTCTTCAACCAAGGAGATCCTGGCAGAGGAAGATGGAAAGACTGAAGGTGTTCCCCAGCAGGCTGACATTTGGACAAGAGGTCACAGCTGTAAACTAGTTTGCCTGAACTGACCATTTGCTCACAGATTAAGAAATTTAATGCATTTCCATTAATAAGATGAAGTGTGAATATTTCTACTGCCAAAATAGGTATATATTAAGCTTTTTTTTTTCTTTTTCCCTGGTGTGTTTATATAACATTTTCCTGCCTGTAGGGCAATGGGTTGCAGAAAGGACTAATCTCAGAATGCTTTCTTAAATGACAGTATTCTCTCACTATCTTGCCACCTAATATAAATCATAATGCATAGGAACTGCTGATTCTTAACCATGAGCTCTGCACGTTGTTGCAAACTTCCTTATTTTTCATCTCCCTGTACAGCTTCACACACCAGGAATGGATTTTTTTTTTTATCATAGCCAAATAATTCATGTGACAGTATGGGAAATACTTGTAAATGCAGTCAACCAGTTAAATACAAAAAAAATTGTACAAGCGCTTTCTCAGATTTGAAGAAAATTAATGTAAACATTTGTGTGTACTGTTGCACTCTAATCATCATGCCATTTTCCCTTAGTAGCATCCACTTCCTGCTTGCTTGCCCATTTGGTCTCTTTAACTTTACACCTCATTTTGCCTTTGAAATATAGCTTTGGAGTAGGGGAGGATATGCATGCTTTGTGAAGTAATTGAATAGGTCTGCAAGAAGCTATTGAAGGCCAAGTTCTTGCAATTTCTAAACTTGCTACTAATGAGACAAATATTGATCCTAAGCAGCATATCACTTGAGAATCAAAACAGAAAGCACCTCATATACATTCTCTTTGGAAAACACAGTGAAAAAATGTGCTTTTAGGTGGAATTAGGGTTTATTAAAACTTGAAACCTCGTTTGTGGTTGACTGTACCCTGCAGTCTCTACATGCAGGTGTGGTAAATACCTCCTAGTATACTTTGCTGTGTGGCTTATATCATAATATGATATGTAAGTGGGTTATGAAAAAAAAAAAGCCCCACATTTGTATAGTTCTGCTCTATGGCTGAGAAAGAAAATGCATCTCTATGCTGAGATACTATCACAACTCTTTAGCATTGATCCGCTTCATCTTTGTCCTTTCTAGCAGGAAGACAGAATTGGTAAAAATATTTTATAGAATTTAATGCACAAATAAGCATTGTAGAAATTGTATAGCAGGAGAAAAGTGGTCTTCAAAGGAGAGAAAAGGAAACCAGGATGAGTCAGAATGTAAACCACGATTATACTCTCTGTAATGCAAGTTTTATGTTCCTCCTATATCTCATAAAAATGAAGGGTTTGGGTTAAAAGAAAAGCAGGATGAAGGATAAAAATCTATAATATTGATATGAGAAGGAAAAGGAAAGATTAAGGTGATCACAGAAAACCAGAAGGGAGTGTTTATTGTGGAGGAACAAAGTAGAAGGCAAAGAGAGACTGAAAAGAAAAGCCCTCCACAAAGAGAAAGAACACAAACTGAAGAAACAAGGTCTCCTGACATGTTGCATCCTTGGGCAATTGTCCAGCTGTTCTGTACACTCCTTACATCCGCTCCCACTGTTGGCTTTCTGCAAGTAGAAGAAAGCCTGACTACCTTGGTGACTTTACCTTATGTCTCCCTTCCTCAATATAAATTAGTGGGAAGGTAGGACAATAGAATGTGGTGTCCCAGAAAACTGTCCATCCCATGCTATTTCTGAATAGGTAAATGGTAATTCAGGCTTCCTCTGCTCCAGCCAGAGTGTATATGATCATCCTGTCTAATTAGTTTCTTTCTCAAAGAAAGAAATTCTCTTCACTTAAATGTGAAATGAAGAAATTAAAGTGCTCCTGCAGACTGTGAAATTGTTATTCTTCATGTCTAAGATTCCTTCAACTTGCAGAAGACATGCTCATTTTTTCTTAATCTATGTTTCTAAAACTGGGGTGGGGTGGGAAACCAACCACCAAACCCCAAACCCAACATTGTTCTATGTATTTAAAAAACAAAACAAAACAAACCACACCAAAAAAACAGCAGTGTGAGACATCTTTGTAATAGTGTAAAAGAATGTTCCTTTGGTTTAAATGTTAACTATCTGAGGTTTGTTTTTTTTTTTAAATAGTTTTGCTTAAAAATGGGGTTTCTAGGAGATAGAACAAAGAGCATGAAGGGAAGCATGTGAAACAAATGCTTATTGATAATATCTGGGACTTGCAAATAGACAACCAATTGTTAGTTGCAGAAATAAAAATTCACAATTAACTTTTATAGGTTGCCCTGCATGAAGTCCACATATTTATATTACTGAAACTTTTCTCCATAACCTTGAGGTATCACTTTTTTTTTTTTTTTGAACTGGAAAGCAAAATTCACAGCTAAGAAATACCCTTTTCATTGATAAGGATATCATGCAAGGTGGTTTTTGAAAAAATAGTTGATGCAAGTTCCCTGCTAAACCTCAATATGAAAACCTATCAACCTTTGCACAGCAAGAACTCTACATTCAGGCATTCATTGTTTTAAGGATTTTGCCTTAAGAGAAAAGGATTGCAGTAACAGAAAACAGGAATCAAGGTAATGTAATAAATAAAACCTAGACAGATTTTAATTATGCTTGCTAACGTCATATTTTGATTTAAAGTATTTAATGAGTTACAGAATATGAAATTCATTAGTCTTTGTGTACAATAAAATAGCTTATGTTGTAGAATGGTAGTTCCCCAACAATGATCTTCAACTCACTACCAGGGACCAACAGTTGTGTCACAAAACCAGGTCTCCCTTACAGTCTTATGATTTAAATGTTAAATGACAAGAACGTATTCGGTCCCAGAAAAGTGTTGATGGTACTTAATTACTCAGAGTTTAGGATGAATTAATCACATGACAGGCTTCTAATAGGTGTAACAAACACACTGCTTTCAAATTATTTTTAAATCTGGTCCTCAATTTTAAAATTTTTTTTCTTCAAAAAAAGGATTTAGAGGGCTGAAATCTGAGAAGTACATACTAGGAATTTTCTAGCAAACTGTTATTGATTGACCTTCATCAAAATACAGTGACATTTAATATTTTTTTTTTTTTGTCAACCAATCTAGCTAATATAGCAGAATCTTTTGAGGCAATTTGTACAAGATACAGGTACAATAAAAATGAGGCTTAGGAATGAAAAGGCTGTCAATACAATTTATAACATTATCGCATTCCAGTTTGCCAAGCCGCTAATATATCATAAAGTTATAGACTAATAAACTGAGAACAATACATAAGATCCCATAGATCTTAACTTCCAGAGAGAAGAAAAAAAAAAAAAATGTTATTAACACGTATGCATATCCTTCATATAGTGTGTTTTTCCAGAAACTGTTTGGGTTACTTCACCTAGTTGTTACCATTCAGAAAACATTACACTAGCAATATTAACTCATTTATTTAATTTATATTTAGACAGTCCTAGTTTAAATTGTTTACTTCTCCGCAAGGTTGGGTTTGTTTTTAGATTTTCATCGTGAAACCCAGCAAAAGACAGTCATAAGTGATGCATATGTTTGCAATAACTGTTGCCATATTTTTTTTGAAAAAATATTATTTTGGAAGTAAAATATTCAACTGGTTTATTTGGCAAATAATACATTCTCAGTATTCTTTGTTTGATCTGGAAATGACATAAAACCATAACTCTGCTGGTGTTGTCCAGAAAGGAAGCAGAGATGCTGGCTTCACTAGTGTAAGTCACTGCTGACTGTATGATAAAGCAAATATAAAGTCATGAGGAAATCTGTGTTTCATGACGAGACTGAGACCCATGATGTTAACAAATGTGAAGACTTGATTTTTGTGCTGTGCAGAATGTATCAGAGGCCAAGAAACAGTGAAATACAAACAAGAGGTCTGATGTGTTTTCTTGAAATATTGAAATATTATACTATAAAGTTACGAAAATGTATAGGAAAATAAAATCTCAAATCAATGCCAAGCTGTATCACTTAATGGATAAAACTCAAAACAAAAATGTCTTCAGAGACCAAAGCCAG
>NW_010273163.1:0-516 GCF_000690775.1 Eurypyga helias | reverse complement strand
GGGAGAAGGCTCTGGGGGGACACGGCTAACACACGAGACGACGCTGCGAGGGGAAGCGGGGACACTCAGCTCTGAAGTGGGGCGCGCTGGGAGCCAACACCCTTCTCCTACCCCCTCCCCAGAAACGAACCACCTTCGAGGGGGCTGGAGTCACCGTGTCCCCCTGGATTTGGTCTGTGGGGAGGCCTGGGGCAGCTGCTTGCTGCCCAGGAGAGGGTGAAGAGCAGCTTCCCTGGAGCGAGGAGGGTTACAGGAGAACCGCTGACCACAAGTCGCCTCTTCCTTTCCCCGTCACCCCGAAAAAAAAAGAGGGCAGGGAAAGGGACATTTCACACCCTGAGGACAGTCACTAGGCTAAGAGGAGTCTCTGGAAACCTCCTACGCTGACTCCGACATACTTCACTATGGGGAGAGGTTTTAAAAAACTAAACACTTCAAGTATGTATTTTTTTTTTTAGTGATTTAAGGTCTCTTCCCCCTGCTGCTGCACTGGGTGGTGTTTCGCAACCTACATCC
>NW_010273162.1:745-1031 GCF_000690775.1 Eurypyga helias | reverse complement strand
CGCACATCTGGGTACCACCCGCACCCCGGTACCGCGCCCCCTCCCCCCCCTCAATCGGGGCACACGGACCTGGGTGCGCGCACACATCTGGATGGCCGTGCACATCTGGATATCACACACCCTCCCGATCTGAGGGCAAGGACATGGACACACACACATCTGGATGGGTGCACACATCTGGATATCGCACCCCCCCGGTCGGCATGCAAGGACCCGGGTGCACACACATCTGGATGGCCGCGCACATCTGGATAGCACACAGCCCCCCCCGATCTGACTTCAAGGG
>NW_010273162.1:0-629 GCF_000690775.1 Eurypyga helias | reverse complement strand
CATCTGGATGGGCGCACACATCTGGCTAGCACACAACCCCCCTGATTTGCGTGCAAGGACCCGGCTGCACACACATCTGGATGGGCGCACACATCTGGATATCACACAACAACCCTGATCTGCGTGCAATGACCTGGGTGCACACACATCTGGATGGACACACATCTGGATGCCTCTTCGCGTACAGGTGTGCACCCACGTTTGGGCAGATGCCGCCGGGTGTGCGCATACACATCTGGATATCTGTGCACATCTGGATGTCTGCACACACCTGGGTGACCCTCCCGGGACATCCAGCTGCACACGGACACATCTGGACGCCTCTCCACACGCACCCGGGCACAGGCATCTGGGTCCGCGCACATCTGGATCCCACCCCGCACATCTGCGTACCCCCCACAGCCGGGCACATGAACCCCAATACGCACACATCTGGATGTTCACACACATCTGGACCCCTCTTCCCCTCCCCCACAGCGGGGCGGGTGCACATCTGGGCACACGCACACCTAGACACGTACACATCTGGGCACGCACATCTGGGCCGGCCCCCCTCCCCGCGCACCCCCAGGGTGTCCCCGTGTCCCCAAAGCCGCTGTGGGGTGCGGCCGTGGGGCTGAGCCTGGGCT
>NW_010273161.1:0-2152 GCF_000690775.1 Eurypyga helias | reverse complement strand
GAGAGCGGCTTCGTGGTATTTCGTTGGCCGGAGTTAAACCACAACAGTTGCAAACCCAACTGCAGAACACAGGTCTTCAGAGTCCTGCTCATATGCTTTAACCAAATAAGAGACAAAGATAAGTTTAAAAAGGTTTTATCAATAAAGATATAAATTTGTATTCCTGTTCTTTCATGAAGAACCTATTCCAAATACTGATACTAAACATTACTGAAATCGCAAGTAAACATTACATTCCTATCAATACTAATTAAGAGTATTAGTCTACAATACATTTCTCAAGCACTGTTAATCAGCATACTATTCTGCTATGATCAGTATCACTATGGGGACATCAGCAACAAATATAAAACATACCAAATAAGGCATTTATGAGGAAAGCATCACATAAAGAGTCCATGGAAGAAAATTTAGAACTTAGAAGCAGATTTCTGATATTGTATAAGGGTAGCTTTAAAATCGGAAGAATGTTAAAAAAAAAAAAGCAGCTTCTGGTAACAAACAAGTTTGGCGCTTTTTTTTGTTGTGTTTTCCCTTGAAACCAAGGGAATTGCTAAAAGCGCCTAGTAAATATTAAAAAGGAAAAGCCTCAGAAGGCTGAGTTGCTGCCATTTGTAGTGAAGGGCTCCATTTCAGTGGCAAGCACTGCCCCTCCAGGCCTGCACATCCTCCCCCTCCCTTCCCTTCACTTACATCCAGCTCCAATTTCTCTTCTTGAAAAAACTAGCTGCTCTCATATCAGGACAGGCCCTCCATTTCACCATCCACCATCACCCCAGAGGCCATCACTTTGTTCTGCTGCTGTATTATAAGCTTTCAGCAGTTATTCAAATTGAGACAACTAGGGACCAATTGCTTCTTGGTAGCTAGAGACAAAACAAGCTAACCCTGGTGAGCTTCCCCTTACATAGCTCCACACTAAACCCAAAGTTTGTTCCACAAGACAGCCTTTGAACATAACCAAGAGAGCTCTGCACATCTATGCTCCTGATGTTAATACACCTGCAAGAGAGAAGCTTCAAACCAGGTTCACCCTGAGCCACTCAGGTGGCATTCAAGAGCACTGCAGAAATTTCAGCACATATTTTTAAGTGTACTTCACATCAGAGTTTAGAACCTTACCATCAAGCTCAAAGGCCTTTCTACATCCAGTTTCTTGCAGAAGGGTTTCTACTAGTTCACTTTCCTGCTCTAATTTTCTTCTGTGTTTGTTATTGTTGCTGAACAGCTACTTTTTTTAGCTTTAAATGCAACATAAGCCAGTCCAATAGCAAAGACCTGCCTTGACTTCAAATTCTCAGCAAGGATGCAATCAGGGGCAAGGAAGGACTAGGTAGCAAAGGTTGACAAAGAGAACGGTTCATTCATCACAATGTCCTCAAATAACCTACTGTTGCTGCCCAGATGTTACTGTCAGTGAATTCAGTAGCTGTGATCATGACTTGGCTGCCCTACACCCACCCCACCAGCAAGGGAGTACCGGGAAGAAAACGAGGAAAGAACATGGAAGTAAAGGCCTTCACAGGGCACAGATCAATAGTTATTCACCCACTTGTTCCCTTCCCATGCTGCCACCGCTCCTTTGGCCTGACTCGAGATTAGGAAGGGGCCCAAAGGCACTCCCCCCTCCACCAGCCCCGATTCTCCACTGAGGAGTTCGGCCGCATCTCCCTTTCTTCCACCCCCAAAGCCATGAGGAGTTAAAGCACAAACCCGTAAGAAGAGAAACCTTCAGCTGTAACGATACGAAAAACAAGAGGGATGGGGTACAGGACTCCCTCCCCAGAGCATTAGAAAGTGGAAAGCTAATCCACCTCTCCAGACACCCACCGGTGGTCGGGTCGGGTCAGCTCCCCCTTCCCACACAAGCCCGGACTGATACACGGCAGAAGCTGCCCGCAAGCGCGGCTATACAGCGACCTCTACTCGCGCCCCTGAGGGAAAATGGGGAAGACTGCAATATACGGCAAAGCCAAAAAGTAGTTTTTTTTTCCCCCCCCGCCGCCCCCCCCCCCGAGGCCGGGAAGGGCCGGCAGGCCTGACAGGGAGAAGCGGCCCTAGCAGACACCCACCACCAGACAAAAGCTCCCACCATGACGAGGAACCGGCAATGGACCCGTCCCAGGGCCTCAAGGCGCTGAGGAAGCAACGG
>NW_010273160.1:22457-29609 GCF_000690775.1 Eurypyga helias | reverse complement strand
CCACCCCCCCTTCCGCCGCCATGTATTATGGCAAGGAGATAATTTATCTTTGTTTTGGGTTTATTTGTAGTTTGAATCTAAGAATAGCAGTTTTTAAACTTATTTAATAATCTTAAGACGTTTGTATTTTTGCTGTTGTGGTGTGAAAAGCCCCTAGATCTGGATTGTCATAGGGCTGCAGGAGCGCTTCTGCCCTCTTCGTTAAAGACTTGTCAAAAGCATCGGTATGTATGAGATGGTGGGATGGGAAAGGTTACTTAAACTTGCTTGAGTAGCTTCCTGCTCAGTATGATGCTGTAGCTTAATGCTCCAGGCATAACAGGCAGTGTTGATAGTCATGTGTAGAGTAACAGTTGCTGGAGGGTTCAATTTTGAGACTTGTGTTCACTTAATAGTTACAGCATCAAAATACTGAGTTTTATTTGCTGTGAGTTGAACTAGATTGAAAACAGACAGCCGAACCAGGGTCATTCCCATAGCTGTTGGACCAGACAGCTGGGTCAGCTTAAATTACATTGAAACAAATGATGCTACTCCTGTTCACACATCCCAGCTGTGGATGCAGCAGCTATCAGCAGTACGGAGAGCAATGTTTTTGCACAGATCTTAAATTCACAGAACAACCATTTAATTTCTTGAGTATCAGCTTATGTCCACAACTGTCCTCTGCCCTTTAATGTTGCTTTGAAAAAGCAGAAAGGTTGCAGGAAGAAATGTCTTCCACTTTTGTCTATCCTCAGATAATTTGAATGTTACGGAAAACTCTGCTGTTGAGAAGCTGGAGAATTCCTTCCCACTTCCTTATTTTTTTCGGTTCTTTCTTGCTCCCTGCTTTTTCTTGTTGAACTGATACTACCCATAAGCTCAGGAAAACAAATCTTTCTGAAAAGATTCCTGAAATAATGACGTTGAAATAGCACCTATTCTGGAAAAAGGTTGGGTAATTTTTTGTTGCAAAACTAGTGGGAGATTTTAGTCATACACATTTTTCTCCCACCGCAATGTAAAGTAAAATGTAACTAATAAAACTCTAGATTTCCCAAAGCAGTGCATTATATTTCTAGGTAAATGAACTCTCTGCGTCAAAGATACTGTACGTCATTATGAGTGTTTAACTGAGCAGAGAAGCAGCGGTCACTACGCCCTGTTTTTCCTTTTTACTGGCATACAACTTGGCATTTTTGGCAGTGACTTTCTTAGCTTAATTGTAGGTAGGCAAGATCATCAGGTAAAACAAAGAAAGTAATAATAAGTATCTTAAAGCTGTGCAGAATGGGGCCAAAAATAATGTTTAGTAACTGTGTGCTATATATGATAAGAAAATCTAGTTCTATTCCTATTCTGGTGTTCTGGAAGATCTGATTGCATCTGGAATATAGTGGGGCCAGATGTACAAATTTATTTGAGGGAGGTCTACATAGTGCATGTTTCTTCAGTTGTTAAAATAGCTTTTAAACTGACCAGTTAAAAGGCTTACTTTCAGTAAGTAGTGTTGTTTTGATCCTGGGGCAAGGGGCTGGGGAACCTGACAAAAACTGGAATAAAAATGGTTTTGAATGTTCTCAGTTTAGGAGATTTCCCTTAATAATATTGAAGGCCTGGTATTTTTGATGTTACTTCCCTCTAGGTGCAGTTGCTCTTGTAAAATATCTTCAGATCTTGCATTTTTGAAAAGTGAACTAATATAAAAAAACCCTCATACACACACAACTCCATTTATTTAGGAAATAATTTGCAAAATGTTAGGGAAGCACCAAGTACTGTCTTGCTTTTTAGCAAAGATTGAGAAAGAGAGAATTGTGAAATTATGTAGCTAAAATGTACACAATGTGATTGTTAATTTTAAAATTCTCACATGTATTCATAGTTATTGCAACATGCAAGTGGCAGCGTGGAACCTATGCTGGTTTTGATTAGAAAATCACTGCATTTTCTTGGATGTTGATGGGTAATTAAAGCGTCCAAATTCTGTAAAGATGTCTTTATAATTTTAAGCCTTCAGTGATTTTCATTGGATGAAATCATGGCTCCAGGTAACTTCATGAGAGTTTGTTTTTGCATATACTCAAGACATAGGTTTTTATTTACCTGAAATAGATGGCTTGTGTCTTCTGGTCTGCACAATTATTATCCATAAAAAGAATATTTTGGAACTACTTATGTACCTCAAGGTAGAATTTTACAAGTGTACCTTTCTTTTGACAGCTGGAAGATGGACACACTCTATTTGACTACAATGTTGGACTAAATGACATAGTTCAGCTTTTGATACGCTCTGATTCTGAAGCTGCTACCACTGCTTCTGTGACAGATCAGGATGGAGAAGTCAATCCTTGTGCTGTTTCCAACTGCAAGAATAAAGTCAAAAAAACAAATAGTGGATCACCCAGTCAGCCATCTACATCATCTCGCACATTTCTCATTGATCCTGGCATTGGATTGTACAAGGTATGTACAATCTTCAAAAGCTAGAAACTTGCCTTACACTTGTGGATTTTATTTTGTTGTTAAAAATGTATATCACTTTATTGCGTAACTGTGTATCCTTACTGCTTTTTGTCATGATTTGACATAATTCTCCGTTTTGATATGATTCAAATTGACTTCATTTATGCTGACACTTGCAGAGTCATGACAGCGTCTCTGTACGAGGCTCACTAGTGTTGCAGGTTTCAGGAGAGTTCATAAACTCTGACACATATGTTCTCCAAAAACTTTAGAGCACCTGTGAAACAGAAATACTTTCTGTGAACAGAATCTTGTAGTCTGTGGAAAAATGTGGCTTTTCCCCTACTTACTTTTCTCAAGCTTTCCAAATATTTATTTTAATACCAGTGTTTCAGTGCTGCTGTTGTGGTTTAACCCCAGCCAGCAACCAAGTACCACACAGCTGCTCACTCAGGTCCCACCTCCCCCAGAGGAAAAGACAAGAAGACTTGTGGGTTGAGATAAGAACAATTTAATAATTGAAAATAAATAAAATAGTGATATTAATAATACTGAAAACACAAATAATAGTAAAACTACTACTAATAATATGTAATGGAAGTAATACTACCACTACTCAAGGAAGTGTTGGAAAAGAAAACAAATAATGCAACTGCTCGCTGCCTGCTGAGTGACACACAAGCCAGTCCCTGAGCAGCGAGAGCCTGAGAGCTAGAGAGCCTGCGAGCCAGACCCAGAGTGAGAACCCCCAGCCCAATCCCCTGAAGTTATACACTGAGCATGACGTTCGATGGCATGAAACATCCCTTTGTTCAGTCTGGGTCCCTTCCCAGCATCTTGTAGAGGGGCAATATGAGAAACCGAAAAAGTCCTGGACTTGATACAAACATTCTATAGCAACAACTCAAAACACACAGTAGTGTGTTACTAACATTTTTCACCGCACAACTGTGTATCGTTCCGATAAGTATTATTAAATGTGGATCCTGTCAAACAGTCCAAACCAAAAGCAGGGTTCGGGTGCACAGAGTAAACCTTATTGTGACAGGCTGCCCCAGTGGAAAGAGGGTGAATCATCAAGTACCTGGGTAGAGGATTCTTAGAGGGAGGAGAAGGGGAGGAAGGGAAAGGAAGAGTAGATAGAGAGAGGAGAAGGAGTGTCACCACCTGAGTCCAGCAGTGTCCTGCTGCTCCCACAGTGATTGGATGGTGGTCCAGTCCTAGGCACCTGGCCCCTGCTCTCGATCTTGTTCTCCCTCTGTAGGGCACTTCCTCAGAAGTGGTAACTTGCAGCCAGTCCCAGTCCCAGCCAATCCCAGTGGCCCAGTGTTCCTGCTGGGGTGAGGGGCGAACTTGCGGCCAATCAGACTACTTTCTTCTTGTCCTAAATTAGCAACACCAGGGCCCCTCACCGGTTCGGCTCCTCCTCACCGCCTCCGAGCTTCAGATCTGCTGTGGGCTGCAGCAGTGCAGTCAGCAGAGACACACTTTACCAGACCACGGTGTTCAAAACAAAATGGTTTCTGTGAATGTCTCACTACAAACCGAAACACAGCCTCATGCTAGACAATATGAGGAGAAATAATGATCCCTATTAAAACCAGCACAGCTGCGTTAGAACTAGATAAACTGTGGAAATGCACAAGTTCTTTAAATTGTATGTGATTTAATGATTGCTGTTTTATTATATACTTTCTTAGGAGTCATGTATATCATAGGCACTGTTAGTTTTATACCTCACTGCATTTTTCAATTACTGTCATGTAGGATTGCATCATAATACTAAAAGTTTAATTTAAACAGAAAATGGTCGGTTTCCAGATTGCTAGCTTACTGGATATTTAGTAGGATGTGTATATATAGGAAATGGCAGCATTTTACCTTCTGTTCAGGTGTCTCTTGATTAAGAAATAGCCGTAACAGTAATTATTTTGCTAGAAAATGTCTAAAATTACAGAGAAGGGAAGGAGGCTGACTCTGCCATATGTATACAAGGTAATTTCTGTTGGAGGAATGCTGTTATTTAGGCTTGCCATCCTGATGAGAAGCTGTCTTAGTTTCAGGTAGGTCGTTACTTAATGTTTCAGGTAATGAGGACAAGCGGTAAGTTACTCTATATTAATGTAGCATTCTGTGCAGTGAGGTTTAGTCATTCTCTGAGCCATCAGGGAGTCAAAAAATCAGTAGCTTGAATATGGAGACACAAACTTGTGTGGGTTTTTTGGTTTTTTTTTTCCCCCCCTCTTTCCATTTATTACACTGGAAAACCCCCACATCTTCAGTCCTGATGAATTTTGCAATTAAGCAATGTGTGCAAAAGGTAATATGAGAAAGTATGATGAGGAAACTAGAGACATGAGAGGCTGCAGAACATCAGTTGACCAAAGGAAAGGAGTATTAAAATGTATATTTTCGAGAATGCTAAAAAGCGTATCAGTCTCTCAGCTGCTTTATTCAGGATTAAAACAGAGAATAGAACAGGGAATGGTGATATTGGCAAACATACTCGGGGAAACCTGTTGAGTCAACTGGAATTTTTGCAATCTCTAATACTAGAGAACTAACACTTTTCCCTTCATTACCTGTGAATCAATTACTTTTTCAGCCTACTTCATGTTTTTAGTATATATAGGTAACTATGGCTGATCTGCAGTGGCAAAAGGACGAATACAAGTCAGGTTACAAGAGAGGAGTTACACTAACACTGATTGGGCATGTAGGAACCATGTTAGAAAACCCAAATCTCATTCAGAAGCGTGTGCATGTTTCCCCTTCTGAGTCTCAGTTAGTCTACATAACTTGTCATCCAAAGATCTCTGACTGTAGTAAAAAATTTTTAGCTGAAAAATCCTAACTAACTTGGAAGAAAAATACACAAACTGAACCTGATTTTAATTACATCATTTGTTTAATACTGTTCACAAAGAGCTGCCCAGGTCTTAAAGCAGACACCACTAACAAAGTAGTTGTCTGATGTTCTTTAGTGGTCTGTGGTAATAATTATTTGCCCTAACTTTTCACAAGGGTGGGAAGTCTGTTGTGTAAGTATGCTCAGCAAATTATGGAAGGATGCATTGGACGGAAATGATTAAGTGAGTTTGCACTGATTTATTTTATGTTTTTCTAATTATTTTGTTGTTCTGTGTCTGAGTTTTGACTTGGCTAGCATGGCTTCTATGGCACTTTGATAATTGGTTGCAAGAAGTAGCAGCAGATGGGGAAATCCTCTGTGTGTGTGTGTCGCTCAACTATTCTTGAGAGGAGGAAGTAAACAAACAGTGACAACTAATTCAAACATGTAAGGTTATGTAGGAATGCCTTTGTGAGGGCTCCTTCTAGAAGTGCCAGAATCCACTGATTATGTTTAAAATTGATAGATTTAAAATGAGGCTATCCTCCTTCTCTGGTTTGTTCATTATGTGGCTGAAATTTTAATCATGGTAAAAAAGCTGTACTCTGAATACTGTAGGTTGTAAGAATAAAAATTTTTAAAAAACATGTTGGCATTTTACATGGGACTGAAGTTTGGGGGTCATTTTAAGAAGGTGAGTGAAAAGAGTAAAATACAAAGTGTTGCTTTGCTGAATAAAATTATCAGTGGAAATGGCTGTCAGTTGCATGCTTGGATATCTGAGGACTGCTTCACTCTAAATACTTGAAGTCATTGAGTATATTTTTGGCTTTCTCCTGTGCAAATACATCAAGATTATTCAGTTTTAGAAACTAGCCTTGGGGCTGAGTAAGAATTGGTATGTCTTCCACTATGTTGGTACTTGACAAAGGCTGTAGCTTAAACCATACATACATACATAAATATATATGTGTGTCTCATTTATTATACATGTTTTCTATGGTATGGCTGTTCATGAGTTCTGTTGGAATAATTGTCTTATACTTGGTGTACTGTTCATGTAGTGCTCTTCAGATATTTTGGTTTTTTCCATGTTCTCAATATTACTAAAGTAACATCCGCTTAATTAGCTGAAGACTTGAGAAAATGAAACATGATTTAGAACGGTTAAGTGGTTTGGTTGCTTAATACCATTGTGAGTACAAGAGGGACAGATTCTGGGAGTTAGTTCCATTTCTTACAGTCATAATATTTTGGCTGACTGTGGTGGCAGCCTTGTTGGAGTTATTTTCTTCCTCTCTTGTCTTGAGTCTTGCAGGCCAGAAAGTTAGAAGATTAAGTAACAATTCCAAGTTGTAGGCTGAGGGAAGTGTTTAAACCCCTTGATTGTGAGCTAGTATTTTCATGCTGTCTATTTAGTTAGCATAATTTTAGCCATAAAGAACAATTGGTGAACCAAGATGAAGGGATAATGAAAGAGATTAAGGTAACTTTTAGCTTTGGAGGGAGAAAAAGTAATTTAGCCTTGCTTTGTAAAATTACATACAGATTATATTCATACTAAACTTTAATGAGGGATGAGTAATAAAATACTGAAAGTGCAATATATTCATGACTGCATGTTACTTTGAACTTCCTCAAGCTTAACTAGGTACTAGAGTTGATTGTTTTGTTGATAACAAAGTTAAGCAATAACATAGTAAGTTGTTGTATTTATTTTTCTTAATTGGGATTACATAAAATGAGCATAAATTCATTACTGAATTTTCCTTTTAGATAAACGAATTGGTGGATGCCCGTGATGTCAGCATTGGAGCCTGGTTTGAAGCACATATAGAAAATGTTACCCGAGC
>NW_010273160.1:10160-22394 GCF_000690775.1 Eurypyga helias | reverse complement strand
TCAAGATCATTCTAGACAAAATGCAAATAATTTGGACAGTAAACCATCCACATCTTATTCAGACTGTATGGACACTGATGAAGAAGCTATTTATCATATCAAGTACGATGAGTAAGTGCTCCTGATACTATTTTGAGGACATCACATGTTGTTACTTGGTTTGTATAAACCAAGAATTTCTTGAAGAAGCTTGGAATCAAAGAAAGCAAGTTCAATATTGCAACCAAGAAAAAATGATTTAAAAATACATAACACAATTCAGTTGGATATATTGAATCCAGTGGGAGTAGTGATATTTTTCATGCCTAAATACTTGTCAAGTATTTATTTCTTTGTCTTTATGAAACTTAAAATCCATACTTTTTATATAAGAAAAAAACCCTATATAACTGGATTTTTACTGTGGGTTTTTCCAAGTAAAGTACTGTTTTAATTTTTTTTTTTTAAACTATTCCCTGTGTATATTCAATTCTTCTCACTGGAGCTGAAGGAGAACTCTCAGAGCAAATTTTGTTACTTGATTTGGATCAGTTTTATTCCAAATAGAACAATTGTGCACAAAATTGCAGGTTTGCACTTTACAGTAAAGACATGTTATAGAGCACTTTGTGGCTGAGGGCATGAAATTGCCCTCTCTCCAGTTCAGAAGCATTAAGGGTGGGTTGTGTTTTTCTCTGTTTTTTTCTGTAGTAAAAACAAATTCCAGAGTCTGCAGTGTGTGGGTGGGAAAACCTGAGTTCGGAGGGATTTCTTATTTATGAACAGGTTTTGCACCACTTAATTTGCCTGAGGGATTGTCTGGATTTTTATTTTAAATAACCTCTGTTAAAGCATTAAGTTAAGCTTCTAAAGAAATAAACTTTAAATGAGTTGAGCATTTCTAATTTTTCATGATGAGATTAGTAAAAATACTGTAGTTTGTGCAATATAAGATGAAGCTAGAAGGATGCAATGTATATTCAGTATTGAGTGAAAGTAGGTATTTTTAGAGCAGCTTTTTCAACTTTTTTAACTCTGAATGTGACTTGCATAGACCACTTCTATTTCTTGCTCTTAATAGTAGCAGATATAACTTGATGCACTACTAAAACTGTTCAGATTCTGTATCTGCAAGTTTTCTATTTAAAATTTTAAGAGATTTTACAGAGATGGAAGTAGAAATTAAAGTATTGCATTAAATATTGCAAGAAATACATGAAGGTAGCTTAGTCAACCAGTATGATTAAACTGAAAATATTTTCTCTTGAAATTACATGTCTATTGTGTTGCGATTTGAAAAACCTGGCTTTAAGGTTACCTGATTTTTACAATACTGTGGGTATATGTAAGTTAGCTGTGAGCAAATGTTTCTGAGAAACAGTGTAACTGTTGCAGTGAAATTATGTTCCTTATTTTGTAGGTGCAGGGTTTTTTTCATGTGTTAAAAGTACAGAAGTAGAAAACTTTTCACAACAGGTCTGATTTTTCATTGTCTTATTCATACTAAAGAAAAAAAGATTGACCTTTATTTATGTGTACTTCGGGGTTTAGCTGTTCCCTTTCACCAGGTGGAGACTGTCCTTTTACTGTAAGATTATGTATAGCAACTGTATATTCTTAGCCGACAGAATTTAAGTAAGGCACAGAAACAATCTTTCAAGGTAGTCATTGAAGTCAGTTATTTAACTGATTGGTCTTAGATATTGTCAGTTTGAGCTTTAGAAAAGAAAAGCCATTTGAAGGCTTTCTGGAGAGTGAGACGTACATTTATGCTGATAAATATACTGTAATTAGATTAGTTTGTTTCTGGTGCACTCAGTTCATAGTCAGTAATTACTTTGTGCCTTTTTTACTCTGCCTTGTCTGAAAGACTTGATGTTAAAGGTTGGTAAGCAAAACTATTCTTAGTCTTCTGGCTTTGTGGTGGGTTGACCCTGGCTGGAGGCCAGATGCCCACCAAAGCTGCTCTATCAGTGCCCTCCTCAACTGGGCTGGGGAGAGAAAATACTTTGAGAGAAAAAGGGAAAATGCCATCAAGAGTTTAAGGATAATTGCAGAAGAAATAGGATACATTGTTAGAGGAGGCACTGTTCCTGCTTCTTCCCATGACTTACCTTTGTAATGCTGTATGTATAACAATGAAGAGATGTGTACTGTAGCAAAGTCTTTAAGGCTTGGCATTCTCTAGTCTGTCCTTGCTGTGTTGTTTCAGAGAAGATCTTCTCCCTTTTATCTCCTAAAGGTGGTTTTCTTGGGTGGCATAATTTCAGCTCTGCCTTGCCTACAACAGGTATATTCTTACAAGACATGACAGTTATCTGAAACAGAATAGAAATGGCTTACAAGTGGATGACGTAAGTGTGGTGCCTGTAAAACTATAATAATTACTTTGATGTCAGAAGGACTATGTTAAAGGTGGACACAGGTCCACAACTACTTAGACTGTCAGTTTGTATACTGCTGCTCCATCTCTGCTTGCTGTCCTTCCATTTTGGAAGAAAAAAAATCAAAAGAAGGTTACAGATGAGGGATAGGTCATCTGCAGTGCATTGAATTGGTCTACTGCAGCCCTTGGACTCTGATCCAAGGCTTCATTGTGGTGAATAGTAAATATACTTTACTGTATCACGCTTTGGGCTAGGCTTTGTCTGTCCCCTAGCAGAAGAAGAAAGTGCAAGCAACAGTGGTGTGGTGTTTGGTTTTGGGGTTTTTTCCCCCCTCCCCTCTTTTCCATCTTGGTGGCTGGAACCAGTAATGCTAATAGTGATGTTTATGTAGGAGATACTGGAAGTCTGTGCACCCCCATCTGGGGACCAGGTCTTGCATCATCATAGGTCCAGTTCTTGCAACAAAGTCCTGTAGGGCAGACCTGTCCCTCCTTGCTGTCTCCAAAATACACAGATCCATGTTTTCACTCAGATGAAGGCCTGAAACCGTTCTTTCCTTTTTCTTAGCTGTTCATGGGTATTCAAACTCTATTCATAGATTCAGATCTGAATATGTGTTGTTTGACACCATCTATCTTGGAACTGTGTAGCTGGGAACTTTACCCAAAAGTAAAGCTTCACCTCAGTAATATTCTCTTAGTCTGTGCTTGTTCACAGAGTTCACCTTTACCCTTAATTGCCTTACTAATTTATACACTTCTCTACTTTGAAGTTTTTTTGAGGGTGGTAAGAAAATCTGCCAAAGAGCAAGAAGAACCAATTAAGAATTGTAATCGATCAAAATGTGTCCAGCAGTTGTGACGTGTTTACCCTCATCAGCCAAACAAGATGTGTGGCTGTGCATGGAGGACGCTGGGTCCATACTTGCTTGCTGGTATGTTCCACAGATGATTCTTTGATAGTAGAACATATTTAGAACAGTGTCAACAGATCTCATGTTCATCTCCCTTTGGTTTTCTAGCCAGAAAAAACTGGCAGACCCATCAGGTGAAGGATCCAATTAGTCATTAATTCTGTAGCTTTTAGGTCACTCACTGTTCTCTGAAGAACAGCTGTTTTTAAATGACAAAGCAGGACTTGCCCTTCCATTAAGCGAGAAAGCTGTTTTTAGCAGTGGTGCCGCTGCTAGATTTACGTATTGCAAGTCCTGTGCAAAACTTAAACCACGTTATTTTGCAGTTTTAGGTTTGGTAAAACCTGCTTTTACCCAATGCTTTGTTTATAAGAGTGTACCCCCTCTGAGGGGCTGAGTTTTCATTTGTCCCTCTCTTCTTTCCACTTTAGTGAATAGTCTAGTTACAGTGAATGCAAAAGGGAAAGATACGGCAGAGTTCGTCTAGCAAAGAGTACAATTAAGAGAAATTAACCTTTCTAGGCAAGAGCTTAGTTATAATAATTTTGAAGGGATAACTACTTTAGGGCTAAACGGAACACTCCTACCAGCTGTGACTGCTACAGATAAGGAAGTACTGCATATCTATCCTGTTGCCTACAAAATCAAGGAGGGATGACTTGTTCCCGTTGCAGTTTCTCTGTCCCTTCTCCCCACCCCTGTGGCAGTACGCCTAGCATTTAGCCAAATTGCTGCAATAGTTGTAAGGCCCCCATATTTCTGCAGAGAAGTGGTTCTGCTTATAGAAAACTTAGTGCTGTTTGGGGGGAACAGAGCATCCGAGTTCTGTTTTAATGGAGTCACAGTTCTCAATAAGCTGAAAAACTTCAAAGGCATGTGGTGCTTGTTTAAGAGCCCTAAATTCATCAGTGACGGAGACCAAGGTATCTGGCTTACGAATGCTGATCTTCAGGTGGTACAGACTGTTGGCATCCAGTTGTGTCTGTGTTTCTTTTGCCTGATAGTCCATCTTATGCATTCAGTTTCTGCATGCAGCCATTTCCCTGGAGGCAGCATTGTTTACAGGTGTGGTCTTATTTCTGCAAGGGTTGTCTTCCTCCCCTTCTGCTGCTTTATTCACTGTATTTCCATTTCACCTTTGCATTTGTTGGTATTACAAAGAGCCATTAAAAACTTGGAAGTCAAGGGTAAACTGTCAGTTTCGTACAGTGCTATCACATAGTTCTTTTGTTTTCTGCTCTGTTCTATTGACCTTTAATATGGAAGAAGATGGTAACCTCTGTTGAACAGAAAACAGTCAGTCTTATTTGTGAAGACTCATGAGGAATCCAACACATGCTTAGAACCTAAAGTTAGCTTGCTGAAGAATGTGAAGACACTTCAGTAGCTTAATGCGACATGACATATCTTAGTGTTGTGTCATAAGAAAGTTTGCCTCTTCCTCTTACCTTGCTCTATTTTGTATTTGTTGCTTGTTCAGCACTTGATACAGTCCACTTAGTTTCAGGGAGACAGTTCTCGCACTTTGTGAGTGTTACCTTCTTGACAGTTAGCTCTTCCCTGAAGTAGTGGACTTATTTACAAAGAAATGCTGTCTTTTTCTTCCTTTCCCTGATTAAGTCGTTTGTAATAAAGGCCTTCCATTTAAGAAGGGCCTCAACAGTAGTCACAGGAAGACTGGATGTTTTTGCAGCCTGAGAAATGCCAGTATGCCTACCTATACGCCAGTAGAGTTTTAGTGTGACTCACATGTAGGTAACTTTTTCAAGGCCATATTGTTTGGCTGATGAAACCCCTCTCAGGTTTTATATCAATCAAGAGAGAAGTTTAAGTCTTGAAGTAATATCTGCATGATGTGTCATAAAATACACTGTGGTGATGTAATTATTTATCTAAGATCTGGAATTAGTCTGAAGTCTCTTTATTTCTCAGCCCAAGTTGTTATAATCAAGACTGTTATGTGTAGGTTGTGTGTTGGATGTTTTTATGATCTTTGAGAATTTATACGGATGTCTGTCTTCGATGTTATAAAGAGCTTCTCTGAAAAGCATTGTGTGGTGGCATGTACTGTGAGTTACATGCCCAGCCTGATTCTGGCAATTTAGGTAGCCAGATGGCCATTACTGTTAGTGAGGATTCATAAAAGCTTTACCAAGTTCCTGGATCTATGCAGGCAGAAGCTTCTCTACCCCTCAGTTTTTAACGTTTCATGTTACTAAAATAGACTTTGGCATTGTTGGTGAACAGGAAGACTTTAACCTGATGTACTTAACTTTCAAAGTACATTAGGGTTCCTGTTGTCCATTAGTGTCCCTCATCAAACAGAAGCTCTTTGGTTGATTTTTTTGTTTGTTTGTTTGTCTGATGGATCTTGAGGATTATGATTTTAGTCCTTGTTTCCATAACAGTACAGCATCTTTCAGTTGGTTTCCCATGTTCGTCTCCTTGCACTTAGTAAAGTTAATGTTCCCTCTGGGTTTGGTGAGAGTGCTGCGTTCTCTTGAGGGAACCTCATCGTCAATGGAGTATAAAACTGATCGTTGATGTTAATCTTCAGAGCTGGTAGCAACCAGCTTGCTACTTCTGTTCTTCAGCAAGATGACTTTCATTATTTCTGTCACTTCTACAGGGAAAATGACAGCATGCCTGTGGATTCCAGTGTTTGGTGTTTCTATTTACTTATTTATTTTTATATATGATAAGATTTCTTTTGAGAAAGAAAGTCTGGGTTTTGACTTAAAGTGAGATCAACCTGCTTCTGATTCTGGTTAGAGAACTAGTTTTCCTATATTCTTCTTAAATTGTGTAGCTTTTCATAAATTTTGTAGAACAGGCATCATGCAGCTTGGCTGGGACCAATTATTTCAGATGGTTCCTACATCTCTTTCCGCAGCTACCTGGAAGATCTAAGGATACAGCAATCTTAGAGATGGTCTCAGTGAATGATAGTGATTTGAAAATCTGTTGCAGGACTACTAAGTCAGGGCTTAAGTTGCGATATACTTTCAACTCTGACATTATTAAAGAATGCCAGCATTCTGGATATCTGTAGAATATTAGTATTGGCTATGACGTGTTTAGAAACTATGCTGTCCTTGCATGTGATCCTACAGTAATTATTGTGTTACGATTTGGAAACCCACTCTGTCTAAACTATGCGCTACTGACTGACTGTATTTTATGGTGTCTAGGTAGATAGCAGAGGTACTGTATCTTATTTGGAGTGTGGAAGTTCAGTAGAACTTTTGCACAGACAGAACAGTCAACTTTGAATGGGTGAACTTTGCACATGGCCTGGCAAAGCAGGCCTAATCATGAATGTGGCTTTTCTAGGGTGACGCCCTCACTTACACTCTAGGTATGCTGACCCATGTTTCTTGTACAGAACTCGATTAGGTAGTTGCTGCTAGTGATGCATTTGTGCACTCCCTGTACCGAAAATACAAGGTGGGAGGAATGGGAAGAGGAATATATGTGCAGGTCTGTGTCTGCTACAGAATGAACTTGAGTAATGCATTTCTGAAAGAATAGAATTACTGATGAGTAGTCCATTTCATTCTTCAGTGTGAATAATTAAGAACAGCATTAATTTTCTCAGTATCTAATAAGGTGTCTTCTTACTGGTTCTGTCCTTAAGTTGCTGCTTGGGTTGCATCTAAATAAAGAGCTTGTGTTTATGTACTTTATATGCTTTTGTCAAGTAGTAGTATAATTAGGACCTGTAATACTCAAAAATAAATTCATGTACTGTTGTACTAAACTTCATAGAGTCATTTAACAAAAAGGCATTGCTTATCCAAAGAGATTACAGCCTGCTTTGAAAGTAAAGGCATGTAAGGATGTGCCATTACCATACCTGTAAGACTCAGTCAGTGTATCTCTCTCAGTAGCCAGTTAGTCTTCCATAAGCTGTGTAAAATGTCATAAAAATAAAAACTTGTGGAAAATACCACAGTAATTTCAGTCCCTCAAATTGCAAAGAAAATGCAGGAAAAGATTAATATGTGTGGTTGCTTGTAATAGAAGGGGACTGATCTGTGTGGTCTGGGACCACCTGATGGGCTCCTGTGTTTGTACATGTAAATCAGATTTATTCAGTTATATCAGTGATAACTTTCTTTTTGAGATGGAAGGTTTGCTATTAAACAGTACTAAATGCATTGACCTGTCAACTCAATGCTCCTGTGTTTTCACTCTTGTTTCTGCCTCTGTCTGAGAAGCATATGTAAGATTGACTGTCATCTTTACTATTTTTAAGCTTACTTGCTTCTCCTTCTGAAGTGTTTAAGTCATGTTAGGGGCATAGGTGTGTCATGCTAGTTGAAAGAGATACAAAATTAGGAACTTGGGCAACAAACTTTATTTGGACAGATAGGGAACAGTACAAGACGAAAAAGCTGTTAGGAGGAAAGAAGTTGGGAGGGAATCCTACTTCAATTTTTTTTTTTTGTTTGCTCATTCTTCAGATGTCATCCTGCTCAAATGGAAGACAAATAATTCCTGTATTATTTCATGTTTTAGGAGCTTTAGAAAGTCTTTAAATGCAGGAGGAGAAGGTCTTTAAGTACAAGGGGAGTTCTCATAGTCAAGAAGAATATTCTTTTCATTTAAACCATTTTCTTATGTATCAATTCTGTTTATTCAGGGCTAATCAGGGTTGCAGACAGTAAGATAAGCTCACCTTGAAAGTGGTGTGAGGAGAAACAGTTGCCAATTATAGCTAAAGATATTACTTATAATTTTTTATAAAGAGAGGAAACATAATTAAAGACTAAGCATTTTGTTGGGAACACATAGCCTAGCAGTCTATGCTCTGTCTTGCTGTAGCCCTTAACCTTACCAAAAGTCTTGCCTATTTCAGGTGAGTTTCAGTTCTCATTTGTATTCCAGACTATCATCATTTTTTGAAAAATAATGTATTTGTGCACAATTCTGCATTCTGTTTAAAAATGTGTGCTGCCATATAGGTAAAAAATTTTATTCATCCTGTATGTTGTGTAAGTAACATGCAAGACACAGGTTGGTAGTTGGAGAGCACAAAATACTCTTAGAAAATGAGAGAAGTTCTAAGTACTACCTGGTCAACAAAAATCATCACTTTCCCTTTGAAAGTGACTCCTTAGCTGAAGAGATAGTCCAGAGGATAATAGTCTTAAACTTGCTATTCCTTTCTTAAGGAATAGTTCGAAGATCAGACTTGCTTAGCAGGTATATTTTTCAGAATATTTTTAATGTGAAATGTTCAAATAAAGGTAATAGGCTGGGTTTAATAGAATATATCTCTAAATTCACACAGGTGACATTGTTGATAATATGAAGACCAAAGTCGTCATAGGCTGTCGTTAGATGAGGTGGCCACAGCTTCTTCCTCTTACCTTTTTTCCCAACTGTACACCTGGTAGTTAAGTTGCATTGAATTTGGTGTTTGTATGGCTGTACACTGAAGTGTTCTTGCTTCCTAATACATCTGAAAACTAGTGTTCACAAGGGGAATATTACTGGTTTTATGTCTCTGATCCAAGCAAATGAATTTGCCTAGTGTCTGTACGGTGGGGGCAGAACGATGGAAAGAATGACAGATTATTTGACAGGGAGCTACTTTGAGCAGCATTAGTGAATGTGCGTGATGTGAACACTTCTGTTTTGTCTTCTGTGAAGAAATACCAAAATACATTCCCTTACACTCAGTGTATTTCTCAATTATCCCTTGTATGCATGTTTAACTGAAATACTTGCCTTCTTTATTTTTATTTTTATATATATATATGTGTGTGTTAAATAAAGAAAATAATGCATATCAGGAAGGTGTATACTGTCAGATTCCTGGCAGTAGTCTCAATAGTTGAAGTGAGGTCCCTGGTGAGTTGTTTATTTGAAGTATAGTAAGTTAATGTCTGGAAATAATGAAGAAATGTCAGGAGCTTCATTATGGAACCTGTTATCTTTGGCTTGTATTGGCCACTTCAGAATTTTAGAGAGGAAGAAGAGCGAGAGCTGTATTGTCTGCCTAGTGGAATCTTCCCTTAAAACAATATTTTCATAAGGGAAACACGTTTTCTTTGACCTTCTGTCAGTAGCAAAGTTTTTTAATAATTATTCAGAATGACTGCTTAGAGCATCTCTCGAAGCTGCATAATTTTGTTTTTCAGTTTCTATTGTTGGTGAATAATTTGTTTAATAATCTGTAAGAAAAAGTTTTCAATGAGTAAACAATGTTAAAACTACTGTCACATGCTAGTCTTCATTCTTTACATCCTCATTAGCAAAAAGATTGACTACTGCAAGGTGACTGTCTAGGCATATCAGTTCAAACTTTGGAAGTATTTTGGGGGAGTTGGCTGGATGCTACTGCTCTTCATTTTGAGAATTTGATTCCTTGTCTGATTTGCAGTGGCTTTTCTGACTCTGTAATCTGTGTTTTATAATCCTGTAGTGTTTGCATGTATTAAGTCTTCAGGGTTTTGACATTTGGCATTAACTGTAAGGCTTTGATTTCTAAGGATGTATACACTTCTGGCAAACTGAAAAATAAATAGTTTGAGAAGATCCAGGTGTTTCTTCTGCCCCTTTAGAAAGCATATGAAATGGAGGGAAGCTTTGACCTAGTGGTTGTTCGAGAGAACTACTGAAATGTCAACAGTTAAAACTTTTTTTCTCCCCTTTACAATTGATACTTGGCTGAAAAAATGGTGTGGTCAGACTCTTTCTCATTCTTATTTATTTGTCTTTAATTAGCTCTAAGGGTTCTCCTTGCACAGTCACAGAACTGAACACTTGAGGAAAAGTATTTTTCTAAAAAAACCCCAAACAAAACCAAAAAACCAAACAACAAAACCAACTTTCAGTAATCGTGTGACCTGTGTCGCTAGCTAGTGTAGTAAACCTGTAGTGTGGACACACTTTACAACCATTTTGTATTAAAAATTCAACCTTACGTGTATTTCTTACAGTTTCTGAACTTTTGTTTTTATACTATTGCCAGTTGGATACTCTGAAAGAAGACAGTGTTGTTCACAGAGTGCAGTGGTGTAAGCGTGAAAATTAATTTTTCTTAATACTCAGAACTAAAATCATTAAGAAAGTAAGATGTTTCTCTTCAGGCTATTAATCTGGTTTCTCAGTGTTTAAACTGCTTAATTCTGTTATTGTTAGTTGTTAGGTAAGGTTTTCAAGATCTTCTTGTTTGCTGTTACTGAAGCTTATCTTTGATATTCATTGTTCCTTCCAGTCCATCTTTTGAAATATCTCTATTCTTGTAACAACAGATGATCAGCCATACTGGTCTTCTTTTGGAAGTGCAAACACACAGCTTTATTATCTCTGTGACTTTTTTCTTTATTCATTCGTAATTGTGGCTTAGATGCTCTTCCAGTATAATGTCACTTGCTTTCTCAAAATACTACAGCAAAATTATGCTCATTATTTCCGCAGGCGGCAAAATTGGTAGGGGGTGTTGGTGGTGTGTGTGTAGTTTTCATTCAGATTTACCTCCTCTGAGTTCATTCCTTTTCTTCTTTTTGTGCCCTTCTGTTCCTTCATTTCTGGGTGTATATGGAATGACTCTTTAAGTTTGTTGATTGGGAAAATAAATTTTACTTTATTCTATCTATATTGGAAAATAACGAACTAAGAATTGCACATCTGCAATAACATTCCTTACCATAGTATGGAGAAGTTAGGGGAAAGTCTTGACTGTTCCAAGAAATCCGTCTCCAGTTGTTCTGGTAACAGCTGGGAAAAGTGTCAAAGGGTATGTTGCAAGTTCTCAGTAAATTGTGTATATCCTCACACAGAACTAATATGTTTTTTAGTATCTGACCATTTCAGGAATGAGCAGATTCTGGCCGTAGCCAAGAAACCTTGGAATTTTTACTTCATGGGTAATTCTTTGCTATGGAAACTGTCTACACAGATAGGAAATCTTCAGAAATCCTTGTTACGCTAGTGTTAGTATTTTACAGTTAGAAATATTATGGGGAAAAATAAAATTACAGGGAAATACAGCTTATTGGTGAACAGGGAACTTCTTATAGGACAGTATTCATTAAACTGTTATGATTATGCTTATTGTTATGATGTCTGCTTTTTTCAGTATTAGTTGCCAAGCGTCATGAAAAACATGGAAAACCAAGATGTCTACAGTTGTTTTAAGTTTAAAGGTTGTGTCATATAATCTTTTTCAACTGTACCAAACTTATGCTAGCCTAATTAGAACACTGATGTGAAAATCTTTGTTTTCTCCTGGGGGTCATCTTAGTATTTTAAAAGTAACTCAATAAATAAGAAAACACTTTCAGTAAACATTCATGTCTATCAGTAGTCCTTTATTATAGCTTGTTGGAATGAGTTTTTCACTGAAGAATTACGGTTTGTGACTGTATTTGTTCTTTGTTGTTCATCTACGTAAGTCCGTGTATTGCCATTTTGTGATACTGTACTTAAATAGTACTCTTGCATGTTTAAGAGATTAGATTTTAAGCTAATGTGGGATTTTTATAAATAACGTGTTCAAGTTTGGGAACATTTTCCAGTGAGAGTGTGACACTGCCATACGCAGGTAAATTGTAACATTAGATACATTTGAGGGCACAGGTTTACTGTGGAAGTACTGTTTCCTTACTGTTTAGTATAATGAGGAATAGTAGTACTGTCCTTAATATGTAGCTTGACTGCAATTTTGAGCCTAACTCAAAAGTTTGTGACAAATTCTGTTTCTGTTGCTCTGCCTGGGGTGTCAGTTATGGACAAATACGAATTGCAAAATATCTGCTAACGTTCATGGATGTCCATAAAAATACATATCTATATGTGAAGGCACAGCAGCAAAACATTCAATGCCTGGAACCTGAGATAAAAGAAAAAAAAATCATAGAATCATAGAATGGTTTGGGTTGGAAGGGTCATTAAAGACCATCTAGTTCCAACCCCCCTGCCATGGGCAGGGACACCCTCCAC
>NW_010273160.1:0-9896 GCF_000690775.1 Eurypyga helias | reverse complement strand
CTGACCAAGCCCAACTCGCTCAGCCTGTCCCCATAGCAGAGGGGCTCCAGCCCTCGGAGCATCTTTGTGGCCTCCTCTGGACTCGCTCCGAGCAACTGGTCAATATCCTTCTGATATTGAGGGCTCCACAGCTGGACGCAGCACTCCAGGTGGGGTCTCACCAGAGCAGAGTACAGGGGCAGAATCCCCTCCCTCGCCCTGCTGGCCACACTTCTCTGGATACAGCCCAGGATACGGTTGGCTTTCTGGGCTGCCAGCGCAGCAGAGTTCCTTTTTTTTTCTTCGGAAAGCAGTTAGTTTCTTTCTGTCTGTAAAAGAGATTTTGGGGGTAAGTGATCTTCTTTCTAATCATGCTGAGAATCAATCTTCTTTTTTGTGGTTCTTTCATTAGATACTTCCAAGAACTGAGGTGGAGTCATTGTTAACAATGAGAATGTTTGAAGTTCCTCAATAGTTTAGTAGGAAAGATCATGTTCTGAGTTGTATAGGGGTGAGAAACATTAAACAAACTTCAATTTTGGGAAAAAATACTCATTAATAATTAAGTAAAAAAAAAAAGTTTGCCCAAAGGTCTATCAGGAACAACAGAAACCTGAAAGGATGCTCTTTTTAGAGATCAATAGTTTCTTTTTGAGATCAAATTTATGTTTCTATGAATGTAAACTGTTGTAAGGCACACTTTTTTTTTTAATAGAGGCACTGGAACTTTTTAAATGTGTATTGGTGTTTTTTATAATCCTATTGATCTCATGTACTTCTCACTTGAGTATTTCACTTTATACGTAGAGGAAAAAATAGACATAATTTATCTTCTTTACTTTCCTGATGTTAAGCCCTATAGTTCAAGTAAACTGAGTCTTCATTTACGGTGTGCTACTAGCTGTCTTCTCCAAATTTGATGAAGGGTTTATTATAAGATGATTGGAGCTGACTAGTAGCTTAAACATAGCTCTCAAGATTTCAGTAGCCGGTTGTACTAGAACATGATGTCATTATTGAGGCACTCAATAAAATAGACGTGTTATCTGTAGTTGCTTTTTGCTTTGTCTTATTTCCAGTAGCTGAATCTGTCACTTTTTTAATGGATATTACATCTACAATGTTCATAATTATTATAGTAGAATTGCACAAAAGTTCCTTTAAGGGAAAACTGCATGACATAAAGACTCAGATATCTGTTAGCTTTGCAGTACAGTATCAAATTGTAAACAAAACCCAAGTAAAATTTAGGAACTGTGGAGAGTTGCATCATGGAAGAGTGTAATTTGAATAATGGCTTGATTGCAAGCACCTGTCCTTGCATGACAGGATTTATATCATACAGATTTTTATAACTGGATCTGAAATGTTGGGGACAAAACACTTTGGATTTAACTTCAGTTCAAGATATGTTTGTGTGACTGTGTTTGGTTTTTTGTTGGTTGTGTGTGTGGTTTGTGTGGTGTTTTGTTTTTTTTTTTTAACTTGGCTATTGGTTTATCTAAAGGTACAGCCACACTTAAACTGTCGTAGTTAATGGTTCTTTAAACAAAACAAAATCTTTCCACAAATTTAAGGCATTTTCTAGATACCTTTATGGTAGAGGACAAAGAAATGCCAGGAGATAGATTGCCAGGTCAAGCCCCTGATGCCTCATCTATAGCAACAAATTGGTATGTTAGTTTTTAATAGAAGGCATAAAAAAAGCAAAATGAACTTGTTTAAAAAGTCTCCAATTACGTCAGTGGGCTTTAAGTCAACTGTTCAGGAGCAGACATCCTGTTTCCAGGCTATAGTCTATCAGAGACTCATGCTGTTAATGGCAGTATTTTTGGTGTTTATGTAGTAAGTTACTATGTGTTAGTTCCCAAAGATCTTGAAATGATCTTTTTCAAGCATGCCTCCCAGTAGTGAACGTGACACAGCCAGCCTTGTGTTACTATTTTGCTGTTAGGATTTAACTGCGCTGTTTGATAAAAGTATATTAACTCTAAAGTGTGAGTGCTCTTGCTAAAATGCCAGTAATTGCATTTGTAATTGCACAATGGAAATACAATTTCAGGTGTATTAACCTCAGCAATGCTACTTAAGAAAGAATGAATACGTGTTTGTAGCCAGTAGGCTTACGTTAATTTTCACTGTTAAAGTTGCAGTGTGACTTCATCTTGTGCTAGTTAAATAATTATTTGCTTACACACAGTATCGGAAGGGAACTTCACTGTTTTAGTCTTGCATCTTCTTTTCACTTTCTGTAACTGGCCAGCTTTTTTTTTGGAAGTAATGTTTTAATCATGTGCATATTCTCCTGTTTTTCCAACACATGTGCAGACTATACAGACTCTGCTATCATTGCATAGTTGCCTTACGCAGAAAATTTAAGATGACTGTAGTGTTAAACTGCATTTCTTGCATTGGGATTCTAGTTGTAGTGCTGTCAAAAATTATCTTAATTCTGCTAAATTACTCTCAACTTAGAAAGGAATTGAAACTCTTTCGATATTATTCATAACTCTTTGATTTTTTTTTTTTTAAATACATGTGCTATAATGTCATATACCAACACAGGAGGAAGAAAGTAATCTCTTATAAACCCTTGGAATTTGTGGGTAATGTGATGTAAAATAATGTGTTTAAAAGTCACCAAGTTTCAATGAAAAATAAATCAAGAGAAATTTCTTAATTTTGATTTAGTGAACCATTAATTTCTTTTAATACTGCATTCCTTACTATATCTTGCCAGGAGAAGTGTGCTTTTAAGAGAACGAATGATTCACACATTTGTCTTTCTAGATTTCTTTTTTGTAATTTAAAGGAAAAAAACATCTTCTGTTTGTGAGCTCATGTATCTCATTGAGAGTCTTAATTTTGTTTCTCATTACATTCTGTAGTTAAGTCTTTACTTAAAAATATGGTACATGGAATGTGGGCTTGGACTATATTCACCACATGAATCTGATAGCTGTGTTTGTAGGGTCAGATGTTTAAAAAAATGCTCTAAATGTGTTCTTATTGAAGTTACTGGAAATGTAACAAATGCATGAAAGCAAAGAGAAATTAGAAATGTGCTGAGTTGAAAAAACAAGTTTTAATCTTCACTACTTTTTCATTATCAGTTTAATTGGAATATTGATTTTACTGGGAGCAGACTGGGGCAATGTGTGTGCCAAAAACTTGAACTTGATTGTATTCCAATCAAAAAGTCATCCAGTGCTCACAGATTTGCCTTTTTTTTTTTTTTGGAGAGAGAGAAAACTCATGGAGGCTGTTGTTTCCATCTGAGATTAGTCAAATTCTTGGTCTGTGTTCAGATGAAAACTAAACTTTCAAAAGGATGTTAGATCAGGTTCTTATACTATGTTTCTTATATGCCCAAAGCACATTTTGAAAAATGTTGTCAGACTTCTTGCTGTTAGAGTTGTAATCATTTTTGTTGTTGGTTTTACTTTTCAAGGTACCCAGAGAATGGCATAATAGAAATGGAAACCAGTAATCTTCGACCCCGAGCAAGAACCATTCTGAAGTGGAGTGAACTAAAAGTGGGTGATGTGGTGATGGTTAACTACAATGTTGAGACTCCAGAAGAAAGAGGATTTTGGTTTGATGCAGAAATTACCTCTATGAGAGAAATCTCAAGGACTAACAAAGAGGTTCATGCTAAAATTCTTCTGGGGTAAGATTTGTCTGACCAACTCCGTAAAATCTCTACATATCATATGAATTATGTTTCTTGGGGGTTTTCTTTTTTTGTTTAATGATTACTAGATTAAAATTAATGTCATACTTTGATTTTACAGCAATCTGAATCATGGAATTACAGTGCATGGTTTTAACTGTGCAAACTTAGCTGTGAGTCAGAATTTTTACATTTTATGAGTTAGCTGGAGGCATCCGTAAGGTTTCATGTGAAACCATCCGGTTTCATTTGTAATTCAAATTGATCGGTGTATTTTCATTTATAATACTGGATATGTTCTATGTTTATAGATTTATTATTTTTATATATGTCCAGTTCTATTGACAGAAATCTGTTTTCAGTAATTTTTGAGGTAATTGGGAGCCCCTATGTCTTAATGTAATCTCTCACAATTTGAGTAATTCCCAAGGCTAATTGAGTTTTTTTAACAAAATCTGTTTGTGCAGGTAGCATTTCTGAGAAGTAACATTTGGAACTGTGGGATGTAGGAATTACTGGTTTTCATGTGGCTGAACTCACATGAGTGTCTTTGCTTTATGTGTCAGTAGGCTGTGTAATTGGTCATCTGTTCATCTCTGTGAAGGCAATCTTTATTAACAGTCTCCTTGAGAAATTCATTTAACTTTCGTCCTTGTTCTCTTTAGCTTTCCTCATTCCTTTAATATTATGGTTTTCTGACACAAGAATGAAAAGCAAATAGATCCAGTCTTCCTCTTCCATCCTTGCAGAAGAGGGAGGTATATGGATACTTAGGTGAAATTTCTTTTAAAGAAATTTTTAAAGAAATTATTGATTTAATCTTGGCACGTCCCACATTTACTCAATGAATAGTATCATTGTACAGGGTTGTGTTTCTTGAAATTAATTGGACTATTTGCATATTAGTGTACTTTATGAGAAAGCAGAATTGTTGCATCTGTAGGAAGACTTACGATGTAGGATTTGGTTAATTGGAAGAGACACACAGAAGACAATCAGGTGCAATGCAATTTTTTTTTTTTTTAAAAGACAATCATACCTATGGCTGGGAAATAGGAAAGACCTCGACTTGGTAAATCGTGCAAGTAAATGAAAATCTGTTTTGTGGATGGTTTTCAATTTTAGAATAACAGGTGTTTTGTTAGACAATTTCAGTGCATTATGATCATCCTGTAGTAAGTAGAACAGGCATGTGGACTTGTTTTGTAGGCAAATCAAACCCACTTGAATTACAATTCAAGGAAGAAGAAGCTGAATAGGTGGTTTGAATTATTATCTTTGAAAGGAGAAGAGATTAAGAAATGAGGCCAGTCTAGATATGAAGATTTTAACTGGAATGTATTTAATATTTGTATGGCAATTGGTGAGTCAGGGGTGGACTTCATGACCTCCTACAAACAGAACTGTACAGATACCATTTTATATGAAGTTCGAATGTCTATTGATAACTTCATTTAAAACTGTTGTCTGCAGGGATTCTTTCAATGTTTTTCCCATTTATTAAAATACAATAATCAAAACATGATTACATTGGCAAAAGCAAGCATGTGGTAGTGTATAAAAAATTCTGTTTGTGCTGGGTGGAACTCTATAGGATAGTCTTTTTTATTAATCTAAATAAGCTGATAGTTATGCTTCAAATCTGAAGATGGTAACTTCAGATACCATGGGTACTGTGACAAATCCCATGGGATTCCCCATAGTATTGACACTTTTGTCCTCTGAAAGGAGTTGGAGGGGAAAAAAGGCACAATTGACAAATCTTCCTCTAAGGCGGTGAATTTCAGTCCATTTTTCAAATCTTATTTCGGAGCATTTTCTTCCTGACTGAGAATTCAGGCTTCATTTACATGTTGATAGATTGTATATGCAGTAATAAACTAGTTTGCTCAAAGTAAAGTTATTGAGCCCTGCTATTTCAGAGATATGTCAAGGAATAATTCTGTATCACCTGTGCTACGTAATCATTGCTCTTGATTTAGCAGTAAAAGTACAAGTGCTAGTATTCATAAACTTGTGTAAGGAATGTGCTGCAACAAGAATCACAGTATTTTTCAGGTGTGTTGGTTTGCGAAATAAAAGCCAATCTTCCTGTTTCAATGTTGATTATGTTATGCATTATATATTTATCTTATACTAGTATAAAAAATTATCTTCAAGTATCTAACTATAAGTTAATTTACAATATAATTGTGTTATGTTAATGTTTTAGTTTATAATAATATAATAAATATATTAATATTCTTTATTTCAATGTTAATTGATATGTTATAGTGAGTTCTTACCATAATATTAGCATTAGTTAATATTTTTAAATAAAGCATTGAAAACAGATTTCACCTTCATGAGTATATCTAAGTGATTAACTGATTGTATGTTAATGACTAATTATTTGTTTACTACTTAAGAACAACCTTAGCAGGCATTAAAGCAAAGCAAAGTTTTTAGGATTGCTTCAGATATATTCATGACTCGGGCTTTTTTTCCTTTCTAGTATTACATCAAAGAGGCTTTATATAAAACAGTTTTGTAGGTAATAGTTGAATGTTTGATATATTGATCTTGATTGCTTTGACAAAGATTTCGTGAGGCTGTAGGCACAATGATGGGAAGTAACAAAGACAGTTACTGTTTGTGGTAATGCTTTGGAGCTGGTAAAACATGTGATGAGTACTTTTTTTTTTAACTGAATCAGTTGACGTGTGTGTGTTAGGTGTTATTTATATTCATGTCTCAGTCACAGCCTAAAAGAACTGTCCTGTACAGTCTGTCATTAGTTTGTGTTTTCGGAAACAGATACGGATTAGAGAATATTATCAAATTGAGGAGTGAGACTGAACAGAGACGTTGTTATATGAAATTAGCACATAATAATTCTCTACTGTATTGAATTGAAACTGAAATTTGTAATTTCAGGATGTCTAAAACCTATGCAGACTGGAATTACTGTGTCTCAAGTATAAATACTAGGGAAACAGGAGTGCTTTAACCATGGAGTATGCATGGGCCTAGGACCATAGGTGTTTCATGACTGCGTGTCTGTGCTCACAGTTCAGAATGGTCTCTGTGTGGTAGCTCTGAACTGTTTTTGACTAAATTTGCAGGCTATACTCTATTTTTCAACCTCCTCTATTTTTCTTTAGAGGGGGGATTATTTTCTGTTTCATGATGAAAGCAGTTATTTGTTATCCAGAGTCTGTAGGGGTCACTTCCAACCACTACCATTCTGTGAATCTGTGACTTGTAGTCTTTGCACTTTAAAGGACATCTATCAAATGCCTGTTAATGGTGGGTAGTTGTGAGGCAAACTGTTTACAAATTATTGTAAAGTGGGGCTGGCTGACATATGTCACCACACCAAATGAAACAAAAGTAGTTCAAATGATGCTTTGTGTTTTCTCATTGCTAGACTTCAAGACAATTAGAGAGAAAATCAGGTCTTACTTTCCTTCAGTCAGCCTTTGAAAGCTTGAATTTAGCAAGAACTGTCAATACAGAGACTTGTATTTTATTTAAGCCTTTGGAGTTACACAAGAATATCAGAAAAATCTCTTCACTCTGCCAATTTTATACCTCTTTGATTAGGTGTGTATTTAATGAATTTGAATTCTTTACCCAAGCAATTGCAATGGAAAGTAAAAGAAAGACTCCTAAATATTCAGTTTCCTGTTTGTCATCTTTAGCGCTGCAGGTTTTTGTGTGAGGCTTCCTGCTCCCAAAAAAGGTAGGATTGCTTTGTTTTCAGATCATATGTCTAATTTTGAGATACGCTTATTATGTTTTTCTATATTACCTGCCAGATCTGGGGCTGACATTCCTCATTCGAATAAAACTTCTGATTTTTTTTGTTTGTTTTGTTTTGGTTGTTTGTTTGGAGTTTTTGTTTGTTTTAGGATACATACCTATTTATCTTTTTTTAGACTCCATTTATTCATGCCTGGCATGTTTTTGTTCTCAGAAGGCAATATGATGTTTTTACATAGTCTTTATGCTACCTGTACAAATTTAACTTTTAGCTGCTCCTTTTATTTCTTTTGAACAAGTTTTTCTATTTGTGTTCTGATTTTTGAAGTCATACACAATATTTGGTTTTACAGCCTTGCAAAGGTACAAAATTTAAACACATTACAGTATAGTGAACTAACAGCAAAACAAGTCTTGCATGCTGTTCTGGATGATTTCAAGAGTTGTTGTGCTTCTGTGGATTTCTATCAAGCTAGTCCAAAAAGAAAAGTTACTGGTACTTTTACCTTGTTTTCACATTTAAGAAATATGGTACTGTTTGGTGGTTTTTTTTTATCCCTCTCAGTATGTACTGTGATAACCAACATGTCACAGTTTGGGTGGTTTTGTTTGTTTGTTTGTTTTGTTGTTGTTGTCATACTTTGTAGGTGCCCACTAATGTAGTTCTCATACTGTGTTTCTTCTCTAGGCCTGGAAGTTCTGTCTACATGGTTTATCTCTTACTGATGCTTGTATACTTTTTGGTATAATTTTCTACCCAGAATAACTTCCCAGTTTATTTATTTTAATGTAGCATCTTTGACTGTTGATGGTTGATCTGGGAAGACATTGTTTTGATGATATGTGGAATATGAACAAGATTTCCTTGGAGCCATCTTTAAAAATAGCTTTCATGCTATTTTTCAGCAGGTATCCTAATAATAAGAATTCTGATTGCTGAAGAACTTGCCTCCAGCTTTCTTGCACAGACATAAAAATGGCATATTTCTTCTAGTCAACAAAACTTCTGAAAGGGTGAATTTCTCTCCCTCTTCTGCTTATGACTTCAGTGGATCTGGTCACCTGCTTTGAAGAAGACGTCTCCTTTTGAATCAATGCAACTGTTTGAAATCAAGATAGATTCTCATTGTCCAAGAAGCCTGCTGGGATGTTTCACTGTGATTCTGTAGAGGATTCTGTGCTTCTTAAGCACTTCTCTGAACTGCTTTTCCCCTGTTTCTACAGCTAGAGATAGCAGCTTTTTTGTTTGTTTGTTTGTTTTGTTTTGATACACAGCCTTAGGTAATAATTTTTAAGAACAGGAAGAGTGTTTTGGATCCCACTTAATTATCCTGTTGGACAAAAGAACTCATGTTTTGATGAGCGTGTGTGAAAAGACGGATCTATTTGAACATAAGAAGTGGAGTTGGCTGGAAATTAAACTTAACTTTTAAGTTCCACATTAGGTTAATCTTGCTTCAGTTGTGATTTCATTCTTGAGGAAAAACTCGAGGATTAAAAGGTGTAATGGACATGGGGACAGAATATTATTAAAGAGACTTTTGAGTAGCCTACTCTGCCTCTTAGGCAAAAAATATCAGATACTGGGGCTGTAGAAAGGCTGTTGTCTGGGATATGTTGTTTCAGTCAAACGTGAGAGACACATGAACGATATCTGACTGAGAACAGTTCATGAAGAGAGCATGAACAGAGTAAAATCCTTTAACCCATAACTCTTTCTCTTACATGGACAAAATATTTAATCTCTTGAAACTTCCCTCTTCCCAATTCTTAAAGGGAGAATATCAAAAATAATTTATTTGTCCTTTATGCCATTTTCTTGCACACTGCCTGTTCTTAACTGGCAGTATGGAGAACCTGATGCGTGGCTGAGTGTTTCAGTTTGCTTTCCCAAAGTGGAGGCAAAGTAGACTGGGTATTTGTAATTCATGTTGAGTCTTTTGGACTGTGAATGTACTGTTCTTTTGTCTTGATACTTTAAAATTTCAGCTGAAAACCAAGTCTACCTTAATGGAGATAGTATCTCTCAAGCTATGTAGCCCAGTTACGTAAGGGCTTCTCAGTCCTTCTGGTGAATGGTAAGACTTCAGAGAACAAATCCTCACAGGGGAAAGGACCAGGCAAATCCTGTGGATGAAAACCTGAAGACTTGCACAGCTTGTGTCAACAGGCATTTGGCTTTTAATACCATGGGGCCAATGATTGGTTCCCATCTGTCCCTGAAAGTCCTTGATCCTCAAGTGGGACAAGAACATCTGTGCCAAAAAAGTAAAAGTGGCCACAGGCCTGTGTGGATGAACAAACAGCTCCAGGACAAAGTGAGGCAAAAAAAAAGCAGCCTACAGTGGGTGGAAGCAGGGACAGGTAGCCTGGGAAGATTACAAGGAAGTTGTCTGGGAGGTTGGATCAGGTTAGGAAAGCCAAAGCCCTGACAGATTTGTCAGGGACAAATCCCTGGCCAGGGACATCAAGGGATGACAAGAAGGGCTTCTGTAGGTAC
>NW_010273159.1:1008-1209 GCF_000690775.1 Eurypyga helias | reverse complement strand
ACCAGGCGAAAAGAGAGCAAGAAAGCCGGGGCTGGAACGGGAGAGGACGGCTGGGCTCTATCCAGAGGGATAAGGCCACGGCGCGGGGACAGCCAGGGTGCCCCCCACCCAGCACCCCCTCACGTCCCGGGGCTCTCCCAGCCCCGCGGCAGGGTCACCCCCAGCAGTGAGCGAGGGGCTGGCGGGGGCATGGACCTCCCA
>NW_010273159.1:0-865 GCF_000690775.1 Eurypyga helias | reverse complement strand
CCCAGCCCGTCCAGGAGCCAGGCTGGAGCCGGAGAAGCACCGGAGGGAGATGGATGGATGGATGGATGGACAGACGGACACAGACCCTCAGCCACACGCCCTCCCGGCTCAGGCCTAGAGCAGAATCCATCCCCCAAAACCCCTCTCCAGAGCCCAAGGTGCTGCCAGGAGCTGTGGGGGGAAGGTTGGGAGACAAACCTTAACCCCATTCCTTCCTTTCCCAACCCCCCGCAGCACCATCGCCTCTCCCAGCTTCGCTCCAGCTTTCACCTTTCCCACTCCAGCATCCCCGGCTCCGCCACCACCCACCCAGCCAGGCACCAACACCCATGGGTGCCGGGTGACACCCAAGGGGGTGACGAGGGCTTGGCCCCGCTCCCAATTAGCAGAGATGGATTTGGGAGCTTACGGAGAGCTGGAGTTTAGCAGGGCTGGCGATGCTAAGGCCCGGCCACCGCCACCGGTGTGGCACCGGGCACGGAGCTACGGCACAGGGCAGGGAGCTACGGCACCGGGAGGGCAGGATGAAGGGAAAAAAAGGGTTTTTAAAGGAAAAGGCAGTTAACGTGGACTTAGGAAAGGCCACAGGGATCCAGTGCAAGGCAGCAAAAGGCAATACAGTACAGGAAATATTTAATTTTCCAATCTCCACTTTTCCATTTTTATAAACTGAAAAGAAGAAGGGAAAAAAAAAAAAGAAGTGTTTTTAATATATTACAAAATATCTGTACAGAGACAAAGGTACAACCGAAAGAACCAGGCGCGCTCGGTCGCGAAGCAAAACTGAGGAGAGGTACAGCGAGTCCTACCAGACGCCTCTCGGCTGGGTCCCCGGCTACAGCGCCTTCCGCCTTGGCACTAACCC
>NW_010273158.1:7579-12220 GCF_000690775.1 Eurypyga helias | reverse complement strand
AGGCAAGGGAATCCATCTCATTGAATGAACTTGTGCAGCATCACCACAATGTCTGGATATCACCAAAATTTCATGTTACCCTCATTTTGCTCATATTTTGCCAAAATTAAAAATCTAACGTTTCATCCTACTTCAGTCAAAATAAAATTCTGGATTTTATCACAGCAGGACTGAGCTAAAAGTTAGGGTATGTCTGCCAGAAATAACTGCAGCATAAAAAGAGAACAAAGTTCAAAAATGTTCACAATCCCATTAAACCTAAGCAATTCAGGTTGACCAAGAACAAATCTCATTTCTTTTCTTTCTTTCCTCAGGATGCCTGTCAATTATGTTAAACTGAATTCATTCTCATCCTGTGACTTGAATAAAGATTGATAGTACAACCTTTCCAAACCACATTACTCATCTGAAAGGGAAAAAAAAACACCCTTATTTTTCCAGAAACAATGATTACCCAACCAGTTGTAACTCATTGAATCTGAAAGAGCTTTTATTATTATAATTATCTTCTGATTGAATTTTTTAAACATCTATGATTATAACACTGCAGCTTTTATTTTCTTTTAAATCATAAATTTCATAAAAGCAAACACAATGGCTGGAATAAAACAACAATAACAACAAAAAAAAAGTGGGTTTTTTGCCAGAATAAAAACAAAGAGAAAACATTTTTGTTAATCAGAAAACAGGAAAGCATAGTGCATCATCTTGTAATCATGCAGTCTGCTTTGAAAACTGCAGCCCATTTGGGAAAATTAATTTCTTAATGGAAATATCACCTAGGATTTTTTTGTTTTCTTCTGTTCCAACCCAATGCCAAAGGTCTTATAGGTCATGTTTCATAATTTGGAGTACAATTAGTTAATGGCGTCCCTTTCCAGATAAAAAATCACTGTGGTCTAGTTTTGCGTAACGATTCTTCCCAGTGGAGCAACTTCAAGGCTGACCAAAAGTTAAAGCATGTTACTAAGGGCATTTCCCAAATGCCCCCTGAACACTGACAGACATGTGGCCTCAGCCACGTCTCTAGGAAGCCTGTTCCATTGTTTGACCACCCTCTCAGTAAAGAAATACTTCCTCATGTCCAGTCTGAACTTCCTCTGGCACAGATTTGACCCATTCCCACACCTTCTGTCACTGGGACACAGGGAGATCACCACCTCCCTCCCCACGTCCCCTCCTCAAGAAGCTGCAGAGAGCAATGAGGTCACCCCTCAACCTCCTTTTCTCTGAACCAGACAAACCCAGGGTGCTCAGCCGCTTCTCACAGGACATGCCTTCAGCCCTGTCACTAGCTGTGTTGCCCCCTCCATGGCATAACAAATATTATCACATATTTTTGTTGAAACTTGTATTTCTTTCTTTCCTCATCATGTGGTTATATCTGCACTTCATCAAAAAATGGGAAAAGCACTTTTTGTTTCTTTTTAAATGACTCTTCAAAGTCTAGATATACCCTTCTGCAAGAAGACATCTCCTCTGGATTTTACTCTGTGCACAGCAGCAGATTTGTTTTATTGCTCTGAAATCCTGCATACATTGACCCAATAGCACAAGAAGATAGGAAAAAGTATCCTGTGGGGTGTCCTGATCCAAATTCTTCAAGGTGTCCCCTAAATTTTAGAAGGAGTGAAAGGCTTAATTTTATATGTGGATGATTTTTACATCCACAGTCTATTTTAATAAAAAATATTAAAATCTGTATTTACTTCTCTGCCTATTTATTAAATTCACACAGAGTCACAGAGTGGAAGGGGTTGGAAGAGACCTCTAGAGATCATCCAGTCCAACTCCCCTGCCAGAGCAGGATCCCCTAGAGTAGAGCACACAGGAACAAGTCCAGGCAGCTTTGGAAAGTCTCAGGGAGAGGACACTCCCCCACCTCTCTGCGCAGCCTGTTACAGTGCTCTGTTACCCAATCTTACAGGGTAATCTTAAATCTCACAAGTTTACATTGTTTCTGTGTTTACAGTTGAAATATTGATGGGTTTCTTTCTCAAAGTAACTTTTGGACATAAATTCTATAGGGCCATCACAGCAACAGCTGTACCGTGTTACTTATATCATCTTTCCTAATGTATTTGAAGAGTCACAGACACCTTTCTTGGCGAAAGCGTTCCGAATGAAAAACATTCCCAACTTGTGTGCTAGGAATGTTCTGCTGGACCTGGAGAATGTCCTTCAGAAATGATCTGCTGCTTGTGGTGTAAACCTGGCCTTAAATCTGGCGTGCAGAGATTCATAATGCAATTACACATGAAGCTAAGATGTCAGACCCAGAAAACAAGAGGGAACGGTGGGAACAGAGAATCAGCTCTAAATGTAAGAGATCTTGGCTGTGTATTGCTCTGTTCTGTGGGACTTCACCCTCAAATAAGTTGTCAGAGACGACTTGCGTAGTTTTCACTCCTTCTGCCACACCAGTGTGAAACTAGCCAACAGAGCAAGGATAATCATGTCCTCATGGATCCCAAGGTAAGCATTTCTGACGGCTAGAATGGAAGAACTCAAACTTGATTTTACTCCTCTGGTTTACTTTCAAATGTTAACACTTCACCTTTAGCATTAAAGCCGTTTCTTATGTACATATTTTAAACACAGGTTAGCACAGACACTATCACTCTTGACACAGCAGCGACGGCTTGCAATTGCATACCTGAAAAAAATTCTCTGACCTCATGAAATACAACAAGAGCATGAGGAACCTGGAGTATTACATTTAAGTCAGGCTGATTTTATTGAAATCTTGATCAAGCCTCATGTACAGAAAAATCGGTTGATTTGATCTGAAAGTACATTTAAAGTACAAAACAGACTATTGATGTGAAGCAGGTGACTATTCTGTAATCATTCCATGTCTGGAGTATTCTCGATGGTTCTTCAGTGAAAGTGATCTCACACAAATCACAGCTCATAAGGATGTGAGCTATGAGGGTGCAAGGAAAAGCATCAGCCACTTCATTTAGAAAAAAAAACACAGACAATCCAAACAATGGAGTTGTAGTACGGCAAACCCGGAGAGATGCACAATAGTTAACCAAGACCATGAAAATCAGACCTGTCTGTGTTCATTAGATAGCTTAATGATTTGGAGTATCGCATAGGGATGCCAAACCATAATGCTTAACTTGGACCATGAATGGTGTCAAGGAGAAGTAGCTGCAAAGTTGCACCAGGACCAGTATACTGTATGCAATTCCTCTCTGCTGCTACCCTCTGTGCAGCTTAGGAAATTTTGAGGTAAATAACACATAAATCTTTTGTACTTTCTATGCTAAAGAAATATAAATGGAGAATAGATTGCATTAACTATGAGATAAAACAAGCATAGAGTAGTTCTAGTCACTTTGTTAATCAGATACGTTCTTTAAATTCTTTGAATGGGAAAGTTAAACAGATTATTTTCCCTGAATTTAATGCATTTTGATCTCTATTTTCTCAAATTTAAGTAATAAAAATTTACCTTATATTTTCACTGGGCGTAGCTGAAAAAATCTGTAAGTTCTTATCACAGATAATGAAGGCACATGTCTGTCAGTTATACTGTTTTAAATATCTGTTTGTTCCCTGTTACATGAAGTCTGGGATATCTCTAAATAATATATTTTGCTGCACATCTTTTGGCACTGGAGATTCTACCTAGCAAAAGATGGAGGCTGAAGAACTTACAATACCTAATTTGTTATTCTGTTCATGCCTCATGATACTTGATCTCACACATGCATGAGAGGATGAATGCAGGTCTGCACACTGCACTGAACAGACAGTATAACAGGAGAAAATTCCATTCCTCCTCTGCACTGAAATCTGACAAAACTGGACTGTTTGATTTGAGTTGTGCCAGGGCAGCCTGCCCTAGAAAATACTTCATTATAATCCTTTAATACTTTAAATCAACTCTCAACATAAGGTTAAATTTATAGTGCAGATTATACTGGCACAGAAATTTCCCCTCTTCTCCATGAAAAGCCAATCCAGTGCAAAGCCATGTCAATGTACAAGCAGGCACCGCTGTGATATCAGCAAGGTATAGATAAAAGCAACTCCATGTATTCCACGACGCTAAGGGCTTGAGTCTCACTCTTCTTCCTTATTCCACTGCGACTCTACTGACATTAGAGGCGTTACTCGTTATTTACACTGGTGAGACGTGATCACGAGGTAGTCTCCACCAGGAGCTAAAGCCAAAGTGAGGAGGGAAAAGTGCTCCTTTGAAGGGAGCATCTGTGCAATTCCACAGTAGAAAGTATTATTTAAAAACCAGTTAAGTGAGTACAGTTAGAGAGCATGTTATTGTGCTTTAAATCTCTGGAGGAAAGGTGATTAGACGTAGTTGCTATTTTTTCTGTAATATTTTTGAATAGAATATGTTACTTGCACACGCTGCAGAAGCTGAGCACAAATTGCCTCGCTAAGCTCTATTATTCTGGGGAACAGCGAGAATAACAAGCTGAGACACTGATGAACTCAGAGAAATATGAATAACACATTAACACTCAGGATGTATCAATAGCATGCTGGCTGACACTGGGGACAAGCCTCTTGAGGATGCGAGGGATTGCAAGAATGGGTCGCCAAAAGCAGGTCTGGAGACGGGAGATTTTCAAGACCACTTCTGATGACTCTAGGGAAGAGAGATTC
>NW_010273158.1:0-7548 GCF_000690775.1 Eurypyga helias | reverse complement strand
GGGGGAAAAAAAACCCCTGCCAATAAAAAACAAAGGGGTTTTGTCTCTCAGCTATCATTATATTCCATGTAAAAACTGGGAGGGAGGAGGGCTAAGCAGGAGCAATGATTTTTATTTTCACACACAGGGAACACATTATGGGCATGTTTATGATACTCAGATGATAATATCTCAGGCTTACTGCTCTTCCAACCTAATTTCCAGCTTAAAACTCAGGAGACTGCGATGCATGAGAGAGCTTCAGGGGAGGGAGGGTGAAATGCTGCTGAAAAATGTTCCCCAGTTGGCCTTATTATAAGATATCACAGCACAATATCGCCAGTGTTGTTGCATAGAATTCTAGGTACACAAAAAAAAAAAAAAAAATCTTTATTGAGAAACGTAAGAGTGCGCAAAGAGGATTTTTTTTTCTTTCAAGAGATTCTTTTTGTCTGCATTTGGTGCATTCAGCTGAGTCAACAGCCCTTACACCAAAAGTCCTCTTACCAGAGAGGAACAAGCAGCCTGCTCCTTTTCTTGAGTGATAGGCCCTTGAGCCATCAGAGCTTAGCTCTGTCTGTCAAGTTACCGTCCTTTCTTCTGAAATTGCCCAGCAGGATTCAGCGGTAGCGGGACTGTGTACACCAGCTTAAATCAGGTAGCTTACAGAATAGCTACAGTAGCACCAGTTTTGTCACTTTCAGCCCAACATCCATGGATCGCTCTGATTAAGGAGGAACTTGCAAAATTAAAGAACTGAATATGTATGTCAATGAGAACTCAAGATGATGTATGCTGTAATTTGCCATTGATTATAATCAAATAGTTAAAATTCAGTTTCCACACTTGATCACTGTTGAAAGCTACACTGTACATGGCAATCTAAGGTGCTGCTGGAGGAGAGCAGCAGGAAATTACACTGTACTTCACAGCCAAGTGATTTAAGGAATCCAGTAGGAGACAATACATTCACAGCTCTGATGTTGTTCTTAACCTGGATACAGTCTGAGAATTTCCAGAATTATAAAAAACCTCTATTCACCTGAATGTTAGAGCACTATCATAGTAGAGAAAAAAAAAAAAAAAAGTGCTATTATAGTTTCGTCTTTATTTAGTCAGAAAATAATTGCTCCTATGTCCTAAATTTTTGTTTCTGAGGCACAAAAAGGAACAGCACATCTGTAGCTTCAGAAAGTAGAAACACTCTGTCTGTCCAAGCAGGAGTATGTGAGATGTTGAGCACCCTATGAGGAGTGCCCAACCTTGACAAGCCAGAATTGTAGGGCTTATTGATTTTGTCATTGAGGTAACAGTCAGTGCAACCTAAATTTCATGCCCTCATTTCAGTGTTTTGTTGCTTTCCACGGCGGCTCTGCCATCCAGAGGAAAGGTGCCTCTCTATTTTCACATTTACTAGCACAGAATTATGCCTCTGTAAGGGGGAACGAGGACTCTGCAATGGCTTGAGGAAATCTTGGCCTTTTTGGGGTGTCTATCATCTTGAAAGAAATCAAGTACCATCTGGAAGTTCTTTATTCCTTGGCAGATGAGACCACCACTACGTTCTGAGCTAGCCTTGGGTCACTCCTAACACTAGTAAAGCTGGGAAAGAGGTGTAAAATACCAAGCCACAGCAAAGCCAGAAAACAAACAAACAAACAAAACCCACCAAAAAACCTACCAAAATATAATCCTGGTAACACTGTTTGGAAATAGAACAATGAAATTTGATTTGCTTTTGTTTAGCTTAAGATTGTGGGAAGCACAATGGAGCTTAAGTTACGAGTAAGTTATAAGTACAAAAATCAGTTTTCTCCACTCATTATAACTGTGGGGTTTCAGGGAGGTGCCTGGGCACACACACATTGTGGTAGAGTTATTCGTTTGGGGGGGTTGACAGATGGGGTGATAGCCAGCTGTCAGTAAACATGAGATGATGGTCTCGCTGGAAACGATGGGCAAACTTGGAATTGGGCAGCTGCCCAAACTTCCACAATGAAGTCTTTGATTGGTACAGGGTCCCTGCAGGTGGGAATTTCAGGCAGGTCTCAAGATTTTCCCCAAGGAAGCTGCTGCTGTGTCTGCTCTTACCTGTATGCTTAAACATGTGGAGTGAACCAAAGACTTCACTAGCCCATTCCTGTTGCAAAAATGGTGAAATCCTACATTTCTAAATGATCAATAGAAACTCTTAATTCAGAAGTGGTCTTGTAGAATAGTCTTTCCCATGTAGCTGAGGAAACTCAGGATGCTGAATTTCAAAAAAATAGGCGTTCTTCTCTTTCTAGGCACTTGCTAGTACCTTAAATTCACAGAAGTTGAGTGTAATTTGCTGTCACAAAGCTTCCCCCCTTCCATGGAGTAGCTGGGTAACTTTTCCCGTAAATCTCTTGTCACCAAAGACATGCTTTCTGGAACATTATGTCACTGTGAGCACTTCTATCTCCCTGATGTTATTACACCATGTCACGTGTAGTACCTTTGGGAATGATGTAATAGCACAGCAGTTTGGCATCCCACAGGGATAAGCATTTTCTAAGAGGGTGCTATGGTGACGGAATGGATACCTATATGAAAATCTGCCTTTAACTGACAGCAAGAACTGAAGCATGAGCAAAACCCTACCACATATTAGGAACTGCCTTGTTGAGGAAAAGCTAATACTTCAGTTCTCTATGGATTAATTAGAAAAGGAGCCACATCCAGGCCCCACAATTGTTTACTTGAATAGTTTTCAAGCTAACTACAGTGTTTCAACCAGGCTCTAATTGTGCCTGATGGACCCATTACTTTATAATCAGAGCAGTGTTGTACAATTTTCCCACGTGATTAATTAAACTGATGAGATAGTGCCCAAATCTTGCTAGCAAGCAAGACCACTTGAATTTTTCACCATCTCTGCCAGAGGTGTTGCATGTAATTTATTCAAAGCCAGTGGGGTCCGCTGCCCCTCACATTTACAATACCAAGACAATCCAGACTGGTGTGCATCTTCGTTCCCCATCCTGACTTGGCCCTGCAGTTGCCCACAGAAGATCTCATAAGGATATGGAAACCTCGGCTTCTTTCCAGTTGGGTTTATTTCCTACAAAGTTAGTTTTCTGAACAAGGTTAAATGTGCAGCACTTGTGAAAATGCCTGTACCTGCAGCCAAAGGCACTTAAAAGACAGGAAAGCTGTCACTTAACGTCTGTCCACTTCAAAAAGCGCTAAGGGCAGCAGGAAGCCAAAATGAATGGTAAGGTGATTGCATCTTTTACAATTTCTTTTCATTGCTGCTGCTGCTGCTGCCCTCTCAGTGATCCGACCTTTTGTTATTTGATCTTTTTTTTTCCTTCTTTTAATGCCGTGTGTTTCTGCAACAGGATCACCCCAGCAAATTTGGTTGTGTAAGTGCAGCAAAAATGTAGGGGAGGAAGGGAGGGGATGGGGAAAGAGAACTTCTTGAAACTTTGCACGGAGGCTCACAGATGGCTCAGGAAAATAAAGCAGGAAAAAGTAACAATTTAAAGGCTGTTCTGTGGCTTTTAATACATTTCTGAGAAGAGAGGGTGAACATTTGCTCTATGTGGGTTCTAAGTGAGAAGACAATGTACCTGCAGTATTTAATTGAAATTTTACCGAATCGATGTATTTCCATTTTTAGTGTGTAGAAAGACCTCTGTACTTTAGTGTCTAGGAGACCTCTGACCATGCTTGAAGTAGCCCAAGTTACAAATGTATTTACTTCTCGGGGTGGGGGGTAGAGTGGGTGGGGAGGGTGGTTGGATGTATTTTTACTGCAGATGCATCAAGAAACACGTGTGAAGTCTGATGTGCTTAGGCACACCATTGTTTGTAAAACGTGGTTACCCCGAAACCACAAAGCATTAAATGAAGTCTTCACTCACAACAAAGTTGACAAAGACAAAAAGCCTGTTTTGACAACTGATCAATTCTCAGTGCAGCTAGATTTGCCGAGTCAAGGCCGGTGGCGTTGCGATTTGTGAGTTACAAAAATCCTGTGAAACTGGTGTTCTTGCTCCCAGCCCATTTGCCTTTCTGTGTGATTTTTGTACCAAACTCTGAAAATCTATGCAGAATACGGGATTACATACTATTCCTGTAGTCCATTACAGGCAAACCTGAAGTTATTCAGCCCATACAGAGCGCTGTACTTACGTGGCTGCAGGGCTTAGAGGATGGAAACTACACGTAGGCTTGTTACCAACCAGCTTCGTTCTAATTTAGAATATCATGGTGTTGATCTGCTCATGGTTCAGAGGGTGCTTGTAGGATTAAAGAAGAGCACAATAACCCACCATGGGAAATATTTTTTGTCTTGTTTGCATGGCACAATGGAGTCACAGAAACTATAGGTCGGAAAAGTGTGCTATGAATGATTGCTATCATCCAAACAATGGAGGAAACTGTTTAAAATGTTTTGAAAACTTTGCCAGAAGGTTCTGGAATTTAAAAAGTTGTTCACAAGAGTGGCTATGTTTTATACAGAACTCCGATACCAAATTTGCAAGGAATAACAATGGCATATCTGAAGATCTTGTCCAAAAATGTTCTGCCTTGTAAGAGACATCTAAATGAAGAACAGTCCAGGGAGGAAAGATTAAAAGAGAATCCACAGGGGAGAGCTGCCGGTGATGGTACACAAAAACACCCAGATTTTACAACCTCTTATTTTGTTCTTCCAAAACACTGGGTTTGTTTAGCTTTTAATTATAACGCTCATACAAATTATTATTTATTTATAACATTATGCTTAGGACTAATACCCATGGATGAGGTGTCCTTTACAATGTTAAATTTATGGACATGAGTCTTCAGTGAAAACCTAAATTTTTCTTAGGAAGCTCAAGAAGTCTGTTATGTCAGTGACACTCTTTACTGAACAAGGCTCTGATGACCGGCAGCAAAGAGTTGGAGCAGGAAAAAAAAGAAAAAGTGTAATTGTAATCTGAATTCAGAATCTGCAGTTTGGTTTACTCCAGTTTTGCAACTTCTGAGATTAAAATCAGTATGGATATTTTTTCTATCAGTCTACAGAAGACTATGAAATAAGTATGAAAGTCTGCTCATTCTTGAAAATTTTTGATGCAGTAAGAAGAAGGAAATGAGAAACTGTTCAAATAGACAATTACAAAATATATTATAAATACAACCAACTTGCTTCAGACTGATCTTTTTAGGCATTTGTGTCTGATAAGTTGTTCTCTTTTATACCAAAAAAATGAGCAGGTTCAAAAAACACCACGCTTTTAGAATAGTATGAACAGCTGAATTACAAGAAAAAAAGTGTTTGGAAATCACTAATCTTTATGCAACCTCAAAAACCATGAAACTTTTCCGTCTACAGTAATAAACGAATCAGTGAGAAAGACTGGATATTCCACAGTCCATCTGTGTACTGGGAATGGGAAGTGGACACAGGCAAACACACCAACGATTTTGTTTGCACCTCTCCTCCTATGTGACTAGCTTTGGTGCTGCAGGTTTTTCCTGGAGGGTACTTTTTTTCAAATCTGTGAATGGATGCTACTTCCACCTGTACGTCACACATGGCGTTATGGTCTAGGCAGCATTCTTAGGCTCAGCAGGACAGAGTTAGACCTGCCAGTGAATGCACTTGTCTTATTTAAAGGCTAGACTAGTGCAGTTTCTCACTGTCAGCAATGCCCAATTTTGTTATCTAAGGATGCAGATTCTTCTGCGTAGAAATATCTCGATGTAGCCCCTCCATTCCATTTCATAGCCAGGTTGTACTGACTTTCTTCTTCTAAGGGTTTCATGTGTATTCCTTCTCCGAGGAGAAGGACTTGGGGGTACTGGTGGATGAAAAGCTGAACATGAGCCGGCCGTGTGCGCTGGCAGCCCAGAAAGCCAATCGTATCCTGGGCTGTATCCAGAGCAGTGTGGCCAGCAGGTGGAGGGAGGGGATTCTGCCCCTCTACTCTGCTCTGGTGAGACCCCACCTGGAGTGCTGCATCCAGCTGTGGAGCCCTCAACATCAGAAGGATATTGACCAGTTGGAGCGAGTCCAGAGGAGGCCACGGAGATGATCAGAGGGCTGGAGCACCTCTGCTATGACGAAAGGCTGCGAGAACTGGGCTTGTTCAGCCTGGAGAAGAGGAGGCTCCGAGGAGACCTCATTGCAGCTTTCCAGTATCTGAAGGGGGCCTACAAGGGTGCTGGGAGAGGACTTTTTACAAGAACCTGTAGTGACAGAACAAGGGGTAACGGGTACAAATTGAAATCAGGGAGGTTTAGATTAGACATCAGGAAGAAATTCTTCACAGAGAGGGTGGTGAGGCACTGGAACAGGTTGCCCAGAGAAGCTGTGGATGCCGCATCCCTGGAAGTGTTCAAGGCCAGGCTGGATGTGGCTTGGAGCAACCTGGTCTAGTGGAGGGTGTCCCTGCCCATGGCAGGGGGGTTGGAACTAGGTGATCTTTAAGGTCCCTTCCAACCCAAACCGTTCTATAGTTCTATGATTCTATGACAGTTTGCATCCTTGGAGAGAGGGAATGAGAAGAAAAACAGCCAAGGTCACCCTTGAAGCCTTTCACGAAAACCAGAAGGCTGCACGAGGCTGTGCCCTCTCCCACAGCGTGATCCAAATTGGGTCTGTCATGTGAGAGGACTCTCAGGAGGAAGGAAGCGGAAGCTGTGTAATCCTGGGGGTGCAGCACTCAGGGGAGGGGATTCCTGAGCTTGGGGAAATAAGCCTTATGAACTGTTCCAGGAGGCACGGCTTAGCTCATGAACTGATGGCTGCCTGGACCTATGCAGAGCAGGGAGCAGCGGTTGGAGTGATCTCACACAATCGATTTGCTGCTGTTCCCTGACAAATGAACTTGCCCTGTTCATAGTCTCCAAGGGCAAAGCACTGCTCATGTAATTCTTCCCTGCACTTGTTATAATTCAAAGTGCTCTGTTCTTTTACAGCTTTTAAAAATTATTACATTTGTTCACGTCCCCCACACCTTTACTTTTTCTTTTAAAAAAAAAAGTTTATTTGTCTTTTACAATTGGAATGTCCATGGACACAAGCAAAATCTGCATGGACCTGCAAAAATTTCAGTGTGTCCCAGAGTCTCTTCATTTCTTTAGATTTTTCTGCAGTTTAGGAAATGGGTTCCCCGTTCTGTAGAAAACTAGAGGGCCAGTCTGCCAGCTGAGTTAGTCCTGCCAGGGTGATGGTGAAGCAGGCTTGGAGAGAGGACACACTCCCACTTTCCCATTTGCATGACTACTTGTGTCTTTTCATCTCATCCTCTGTTTTTAGCTAAGTCTTCTCTGGGAAGACTGTAGTGTTAGGGAAGAACTAGACATAATCATCCTATTTTGTACTATCATTGCTCAGTCCCCCAAGCAGACCCACCGGCCTCCCTACAAAATTTTCCATCATTTACTGTCTTTGGTACCTGCCTATCCTCATAAAGATGTCAGCTGTGATTCCCTGAAAAGCTCTGAATTTCCACTGCTGGGAAATATGCATTCCACTGAAAGCCATGGCAGGTGCCTGTGTTCCTCAAAAAGCATAATTGCAAAAAGACTTTCTTTTGAGAACAGTCT
>NW_010273157.1:451-1074 GCF_000690775.1 Eurypyga helias | reverse complement strand
CCTCTCCCTTCTCCTTCTCCCTCTCTCTTCTCCCTCTCCCTGTGTGTTTCCCAAAGCCCCCAAGGGCTGGGAAGCGGGACAGGAGCCGTCTTGAGGAGGCCAGCAGCAAAGTCCAAGGCTCTCCAGCTGCTCACCTCCCCGTCCCGCGTGGGCAGATCCCTTCCCTGCCCTCTCACGGGGATTGCGCTTCCCTCTTCCCAGGTTTTTCTTCCTTCCCTCATCCCCAGAGCAGAGGACAAGCCCCAGGAGGGCGATCGCGCCGGAGGGGGTCACCCCCTGCGGATCCCCCCTGACATATTGGGGACGGGGTGAGGGAAACGCCGGAGCGGCCGAGAGCAACAGAAGCTATTGTTGTTCCAAAAGTTCAAGTTTCCAGCTTCCTCTCGCTCCAGCTGTCGGGAGGGAGCAGCGGGCACGCTGCCGGCACTGAGCACAAACTCAAACATGCCCTCTGGGCCGGCCCGCTGTCACCGAGTTAGTCACCCGGAACGCCGGCAGCGGGGTGAATAGAGGCACATCTGTCCGGGGGCAGCGAGGAGGGGGGAGAAGGCGCATCCCCCCATCGGGGCTCTTTTCGCTGCCGATCAAAGCGCGGGAGCTGCTGTCTCGGGGGGAAATAGGGC
>NW_010273157.1:0-247 GCF_000690775.1 Eurypyga helias | reverse complement strand
GGAACACCCGTTCACGCCAAATATCCCGTGTGTCTGGAGAAGCGGCTGAGCTTTCTTCCCCAAAACCCTAAAACCAAGAAAAACGGGAAGTTTTTGAAATCCTTACAGTACAAACACCAAACACCCGCCTTTATCGGGATCTTGTGGCTCCGCTGCCACGGGAGAAACCGCTTCGGAGGGAAGGGCGAGCGGCCCGGATCTGAGTTGGTTCAACCGCGGATAAAGATCCTTAAACAGTGATCAGGGG
>NW_010273156.1:357-602 GCF_000690775.1 Eurypyga helias | reverse complement strand
AATGCAGGCGGGTTGGGCATCAAGCTTCCTGGGAAAAGCCACTTTGGCTCTTGGATCCTGATCCTGGCTGGGAGTGGGATCACGGAGGGATCTGCTTGGGAATCGAGTGGTCTCCTCAGGGAAAAAAAATCCCTGGAAACAAGCCCAAACCTGTGCCGGAGCGTGCCGTGCCGGAGCGTGCCATGCCGGAGCATGCCATTCCAGAGCGCCGTGCTGGAGCATGCCGTGCCGGAGCATGGCATGAC
>NW_010273156.1:0-298 GCF_000690775.1 Eurypyga helias | reverse complement strand
GCCGTGCTGGAGCGTGCTATGCCGGAATGCTTCTCCTCTCTCCCGGAGCAGGCTGCCCATGCCCTGAACCTCCTGCCGTATCCTAGGCTGAGCCAGGTGCCAAGAGCCGGGCCGGAGCTGGATGCCATTGGCGCCGAGATCCCGTCGGATCCCTGCACAGGTCAGGAGTCGGCCCCATCGCCTGTAGGCTGCGGTGGGGGTGGGAACGCAAAAACAATATTTAAATTTATGCAAATGGGGCTGAATCTCGGGTTCCTGAGGGCCAGGAGGAAGCAGTGTCCGAGGAATGTTGCTCCTT
>NW_010273155.1:3382-3654 GCF_000690775.1 Eurypyga helias | reverse complement strand
GCCCAGGCTCCAACTACCAGAGGAAGAAGACGGCTCTGCTCCTCTTGGCTGCAATTTTGGAGACCTGCACAGACACCTGGAGCCCCGACAGGAAGAAGGGCCAGCCCCCACGTGAGTACAGGCAGCCCGACCGAAGCATCACCCATCAGCTGCAGGGGTGCTCCCCCTTGTCCCTGTCCCACTGCCCCATGTCCCCACCACAGGGACCATGGCCACGCTGCTGAGCTATGCCAGGCAGAGCGGCTGCTGGGGTTTCCTCTCCCCGCCCAAAT
>NW_010273155.1:2230-2815 GCF_000690775.1 Eurypyga helias | reverse complement strand
AATTTGCTGGCACTGCTGAGCTGCTTGCAGGACAGCACTAACGAGGTGAGCCTTCATGGTTGCAAAGCCACCTGCCTCGGCCCCAAGCAGGCTCAGAGGGGAAGGGTGGTGGGCTTCCCCTCCTGCCCTGCCTCAGCTGCTTACCTCTCCTGTCTTGGCAGATCAGAGACTTGGCCTCGGAGCTGCTCTTCCGCTACTTCCCCCCGACCTTCCCCGAGCCCATTGCCCTGGCTGTCTTCCAGCTGGCCCAGGATGCCCTGGGCAGCCCGCGAGTGCAGGAGGCTGAAGCTGGAGCTGTGCTGAGACCATCCTGCAGAAGTATGAGCTCTTGGCCTCCCCTCCCCACAGTGGCATGGCAGCACGGGGCAGCACCAGTGTCTCGCAGGAGGCTGCATTTACAGCTTGGGGCAGCTTGGGTTTGAAATAGCCTCACAGTGGGGAGCTGGGTATGGATGCAGTGCAGGACCCTCAGCCCAGGGAGGAAGGAGCTGCACAGCACGGGTCAGGCAAAAAAACTCCTTCGTCCTCACAGCAGCCTCTGCCTGTTCCCCCAGGTCAGACAGCGGCACCATGAGGAGCCTGGCC
>NW_010273155.1:0-2153 GCF_000690775.1 Eurypyga helias | reverse complement strand
CTGCAGCACGCCGGGACCTGCTGCAGGCAGCAGCCACTGCACCCATGCACGGTATGTCCCCAGCCTGGCAGGGCAGCAGGTGGCTCCTGCAGCAGGGAGCCTTGCTGGGAATTCGGAGCCGGCAGGAATCATACAGGCAGGACTGAGGCCACAACTCGGTGCTGATGCCATGCCCTTGCCTCAGTTTCCCTGTATTACTGTTCTACCCACCCAGCATGCCCTGCTCGCTCCCCTGCCCGTGAGCTGCCCCAGCTGCAGGCTTGGGCAGGAGGGCTGGGGTGACACCAGCCACCGCGGTGACCAGAGGTGGGTGTCTGTGCAGGAGCCATCGCAGCCCTTCGGCGGTGCCTGCTCCAGGTGCCGGAGGTGGCTGCGTCCATGCGGGCGGCAGAGCTGGCGCAGAGCTGGCAGGAGCTCCTCACCCGCCTCGTGACCACAGTGAGAGACATCACCTCCTTCCTCCTGGGCACTCTGCAGAGCCAGCAAGGGCCCGGCGCCCGTGAGCAAGGTGAGCATGTCCCTAGGGTGGGACCAGCCCCGGGAACCACTGACACCTTCCTCGCAGCTGCCCTTGACCCAGCAGCACTCCAGCCGTTGGCTCACTGCCCCTAGCAGGGACATCAGTGGGGCCAGGCAGGGAAGGTTGGCCTGGAGGAAGATCCAAAGCAGGACACTTGAGCAATGATACTCCAGGTGCTGAGGATCGTGGAACGCGCAGGAGCAGAGCAGCCAGTGCCTGGTTTTGGGTCTTTTTCTCAGCTGCACATGAGAACAGCAGCAGAAGTAGGGGCAAACGCCTCCCAGGAGCAGCGAGGCACTGGCACAATTGAAGCAGCTGGGAGAGCAGGGAATGGTGGAGTCCTTACAGCTATGGCTCGGGAAGAGCAGGGGGGCAAAGAGCAGCTGGTGCTGAGTAGGATGCACTGCAGTGCAGGAGCTGCTGCCCTCTGTGTGCAGCTGAACAGGGGACAGCGAGTCTCCCCAGCAGCAAGCATCCCCCTCCCTCAGCCCCACACCGTCCCACTCATCCAGGCTTCTCCCTTCCACAGCTGCTGCCCCGTCGTTTGCAGACATGGGGAACGCCATCGGCTCCCTCATCACGCTGGGGAAAGGCCGGGGGCAGGAGGAAGAAGAGGAAGACTCAGTCCTGCTGTCAGAGGAGCACAGCCTGATCCTGACCTGCTGCTGGGTGTCGGTGAAGGTAAGCACCCCTCCCCATGGCACTGGGGAGAGGGGCAGCCCAGCACTGCATGGCACCCACCGCCCAGCCCACCCCAGTAGCTGGGTTCTTCAGCCCGCCGTGGGGCATTCCCCTGGGGATGAACAAGGAGGAGTCTCTGCCCTTACCTTGGAGCTACCACAGATCCTCCTCACCCCCTGCTAAGGAGGGTGCTGCCACCACCCTCCTCAAAAGCAGCCCCCTCCCTGCCTGCCCTCATGTAGCCCAGCTGGTTCCCAGGTGCTGACAGACCCAGCTGGTGCAGAGCTGGGCTTCCCGGCTTGCAGCCCAGCCGCCACTCACCACAGCTCCTTTCTGACAGCCACCCATCCTTCCCCTGGGCAGCGCTGCCTGGAAAAAGGCCATCTCCACCACACAGGCCTTGCAGCTGGCTGGGATCAGCCGTGCCGTGGAGCCCGTGCGTTCTCGTGGGCATGCAGTGGCCACGCTGCCTGATGGCACTGGCATCCCAGTGCCCATGCTGGTGGGCGAAGGCAGCACCCGCTGGGTTCCCTGGCAGTAGTGGTGGGGCAGGACAGGAACAAGGGAGACCCCCATGACCTTCCGCTTCTTCCCAGGAGATAGGGCTGCTCCTGGGAGGCCTGGCTGAGCTGCTGCTAGCCCCGACACTGCCCACCGGATCGGGATCCCTCCTGCCCCTCCCCACCCTGCAGACAGCCGCGAGGGTGTTCCAGGAAATCCTGCTGCGGTGCCGGCACTGGGTAAGAGCGTGTCCTGCTCCGGGTGGCCCTAGCCCTCACACACCCCTCTGTCCCCATCCATGCCCTGGGGCAATAGCTGGAGGGCATGCAGGGAAGGCAAGCGCAGTGGGGCAGGGTCTGCTGTGGGTCAGGACACAGGACGCGGCTGGATCCTGGTGCCAAAACCCATCATGTCTTCTTGCTTTCTCCTTTCTCTTTGCAAAGAGATTTCT
>NW_010273154.1:0-3224 GCF_000690775.1 Eurypyga helias | reverse complement strand
CGCGCCCCGCTTGGATCTCCCTCCTCGCCCCGACACGAGATCTCACGGGAACTCGCGCCCCGCTCTCGCGAGAACAGCGGGCCGCGCCGCCGTAACGACGGGACTAGGCGCGCAGCCCCTACCGTAATGACCCGTCTCGGTGCGAAGCGGCTTCGTGCTCAGCCTCCCCCCGCCACCCCCAAAACCGCTCTGACCCCGCTCCCTCCGAGGACTGAGCTCCAACGCTCCTGCTCGGGCAGAGCCGTCCTGCCCCTCCGCAATGGCCGCGGGGAAAGCGGACGTTCGCCAGCGCCCTGCTCGCTCCCCTTCTGTCGCCGTGAAGTTTCTCGAAGAGCAGACCGCCATCATTTTTTTTCTTTCCCAAACATACCCAAAGCAACACCCAGCTCCCTAGTTTAGGGTCTTGGGACGCGCTCCTTCATGCACGTGGTTCGGTACGGAGATCCCCATCAGGAGGTTTCCAATCTGATAGATCGGTCAGCAGCTGCAGCGGGTTGTTCCTAACGAGAAAGATCTGGAAGCCTTAAAACAAGACAGCGCTACCAGCCCCTCTTCTAACTCATGCCACGGGCGGCCTGATAAAAGTGTTATTTAATGTGAAATTGTCACTTCCAGATAAGGCAGGGGCTAAATTTATCTTTGCAAAGAGAATTCAAACCGTAATTCTCCCTGTCTGGGATCCAAGGAACATCTTGTCATTTCACCTAGGAAACCTCACTGGTCACATATAAAACTTTGCTGAAAACGGGGGAAATTACCTTCTCGGTAGCTGTGACCCTGCCCTACTGTCACTTTCTGGATTTATGAGCACAACAAAGTAGCGATTTCTAAATATAACCCCCGTCCTTCCATAAGGCAGCAGAGCCATCAGGCTAAATATCCACAACCGGAGTCGCATATCCCGAGCGGCTGCCTCGCAGCGCGTACGTGGCGATGCAGCTCCTGGCGCGCACAAAAACATGATCTGTTTTTACACGTGCTAATAAATTGCACCAGCTTTTAAGAAAGATGAAGAAGCAATAAATTGGTTCAAGCTCCCCTTGCTGCTCCCTCTGGTCCTGACACCCGCCGGGATGGTTCGTCTCGTGCACGACGACGTTAGCAGCGCAATGATGCTCAAGCACACATTAAAACCTCATATAATCACTGTTTTATTTTCATTTCCATTACTCCAGCCCCAGAGGTTGCCTTTCAGATTATCCTTCTCTACTCCCAACCACTTTCTCCACAGGTGAGAAGCTAGATTGGATGTCTCTGCTTGTGTAATTAGGGATAAACTCGGCAGGACACCACCACGGTCTATTTTTTGTATCTGAAAAGCATGATGTACCTTGTAAGAATTGTGGCAGATTTACCCAGCGTCTTAACAGTGGGACTTTTCTTTAAACACACACCAAATTCACACTTCCAATCAATGCCTGATCACCTGTTTGATCATTTGTGGTTCTCAGCTTTCATTTCCCTTTGTACAGTCTTGCCAAATAATAAGATTCAGCAGACTCCTTCCGGCTGGCCTGAGGCTTTATAGTTCTCACATCTTGGAACTGCTCCTTCAGTCTGTTCTGCAGAAGACGGGACTCACGTCCATCCCAAAATTTACAGAGCATCGTTCCTTTTGGCTTTAAAATACTTTCAGACAGATTCAAAAGGCCTAAACACAGATTGATCAGCTTCTGATGATCCAGCTCCTTAATGCCCGTTGCGTTAGGCGCCATGTCGCTCAAGATAACGTCCACCTTCTCTGCAGGAAGCAGACTCTGAATTGTCCTCAGCGTGCCTGGGTCCGCAATGTCAGCCTGCGACAGGAAGACCGCTCCCTCCAGAGGAGAAATCCGCAGCAGGTCAACGCCAAGGACGAAGCCGGTGGGGACAGCAGGATCTAGATTATCAGAATGAACGACACACTGAACGCTCATAATGGTTGCAAACAACTTGCATACGCACGAGCTCCACGTTGGTCAATCAACAAAAAATTATCACCTTCTACGCCTAGTCTTGTCCTGAGCTTGCTGCCTGCGGCACGAGCTCCACGTTGGTCAATCAACAAAAAATTATCACCTTCTACGCCTGGTCTTCTTGTCCTGAGCTTGCTGCCTGCATCTAGATGGATGGTTTGCTACAAGCTAACCCATTCAAGACATGGAAACTCAATTACTTTGGATAAACTGGAGGTATTTTTCTTGGTTTTCTCCTGTTATTTCAAGGCTGACAGTCCAGAAATTCTGGACAATAGTACAGATGATAACACCTTATCTTGTCCACATTAATGGCATGAAACACATAAACCTTACGTAGCGGTTAGTGCCATTTTTCATGAAAAGTAATAAAGATGCAGAAAAGCCAAGTTACCTGCTGGAGGCTACACGACTTTCAGAACCGGATGAAGGGATCCTCGCCACAACACATTAAATCACAACAGTCTGTTACACCAACAGTAGCACCTCCTGGTACGCTTTTATTCCCCAGATATCATCTCTCCAGACCGTATGAAGATTTTCCACTGTCACGCAGACACGCACCTTCACATTCTCTCAGTGACTCTGGCATTTGCCTGTACCCACGTCCCTTCCCCAAGCTACCACCATCACGGATGAGTTTTCTCACATGCTTTGAGTATTGTCCTGCCAAAAACGTGCACTTACCAGCACCTAAGGCGTTGACCCTCTCTACAGCAACCTGGCTCCAAGCACCAGGTGCGGCTCCACAGTCAAGTACTGAAAATCCTGGACGAAGAATACGAAGCTTGTCGTCGATCTCCAGTAACTTGAAGGCACTTCGGCAACGGTAATTCTGTCGCTTCGCCGCCTTGACACAGGGATCCTTCAAGTGCCGCTCCAGCCACCGGTGCTCGGTTCCTGTTTTCTTCCGAAACCTCGCCGTGGTGTGGAGACATTTACTCGCCAGGCTCCACCAGCTGCCCGGGTAGAAAGGGGAGTTAACCAGCTGGTGTTATCATCCCCACGGACGTCAGAATCCCCCACAGCAATTTACCCGAACCTCAACTACCGCCCTGCACATTTATCACCAGGGTCACCAAAAGCCGCCCAATTTGAGAGTCTCGGTTCTCTGGGCCAACAGGGATGGGTTTTGGATGGACGCCGCTCAGGTACCCCCTGAGCGAGGGCAAGGGAGGGTCTCGCTCCCTGAAAGCTCTTCGCTTCTGCTCTGGCGCTGACATTTGGGGTCGCGGGGACAGGACCCGCCGACTGACCCCAGCGAGGGGC
>NW_010273153.1:0-22011 GCF_000690775.1 Eurypyga helias | reverse complement strand
CCGGCCTCGCTGCAGGGGACGAAGTCTCGCGGGTCCTTTTCGTTTGAAATTAGGGACTTCGTTCCTTCCCGCCGTTGGGGGTGTGCGGGAGCTTGCAGTAGGCGACGGGCAGCGGGAACGGGCTGGCTGCTGCTCAGGGAAATAAGCAGTTGCGTCTCGCACGTGTAACGAAACCAGGCATTTATCCTCTAGTATTTCATAGTTGTGCAGCTGTTGCCCAGCATAAAAAGCCTTGGGTCACCTCTGCCTTTTTCTGGAGGAAGGGTAATAGTCTGGGCCTCAGGATGTGCTGCGTGTTCCCTGGCTTCAGCAACACACACGTGACTGGGTTTTGCAGGGTACTACGGCTCGCTGTCCGTGTTTGCTGTGGGTAGGAAAGTGAGAAGATTCGTAGTGCTTGCTCTCGTCAGCAGATGGATTCCCTAGGCTAGGAAGGCAGTAACTGTGGACACCTTTACTCCACATGTTCTGCACCAGCCATGGTGGCCACTGATCAGAACATCATTTTAAGAGATTACTTCAGCAGCCTGTGCTGTCACAGTACTGTGAAGATGCTCCCTTAGCAAGGGAGAATACATCTCAGTAATTCAGTGTACAACATCAGTTACTGTCAGCCTTAAAGAAAGTGCCAGGTGGAGTATGCAAGTGTTGCATGCCTGTTCAGTTTTAGAGCAGAAGTAAATTTTGCTTAGTGGCTACCAGAGATGCAACAACTATATATTTAGATATAGATGTATATACACACACGTACACAGAGACAATATGCATATATTCTGTATCACTCACTGCTCCCTGGTGTCCTGGGAGCTATTGCAGCATGCTGCATAGCTCCCCAGTGGAGTGACGGCCAGCAAGTAGCTTCCTGCTGTTTGGACTGCAGTAGAGTCCTGGAGAATGCTATTGAAAATGGATCCAGTGGCCTGCCGTCAGTTTTTGTGTGTGTGTGTTCAGGCCAAAAGAACTGGAATTGATAAGGCAATGCTTTTGTTTTTTTACAGTGAGGGCAACCAAGCACTAGAACAGGTTGCTCGGAGAGGTTGTGGACCCGGCATCCTTGGAGATACTCAAAAGCCATTTGGATGTTGCCGTGGGCAGCCTGTTGTAGGTGGCCCTGCTTGAGTGGGGAGGTTGGACAAGATGACCTCCAGAGGCCCCTGCCAACCTCAGCCCTTCTGTGATTCTCTGAAAAAAAACTTTGTGCTGCTGTGGTGTGAAATTATATGTGCCTGCTCTTAAGTGACTCATTTTAATTAAAAAGTTCCTAAGAACTCAATTGAATCCACCTCAAACTTTTATTTGAAAATAGCTCCTGAAGTAGATCTGCACAGAACAGCAAGTGGTTATTTGAAAAGAGGAATTTGTGTGTAGGCAGCGCCAGAGAGATGAAGATGTTAGTGTCTGCATGGAGCACATTTAACTGGGGTGATCTAAAAGCAGAGTTGGTTTGTGTCTAGATCTGCATTACACACATCTTGCTCCAGTGTAGGCAGGTAATACTGCCAGCTTATTTTTTTAATTGGTATTTAGAGTGGTAGTTTTAAAATATGATTGATGAAATATTGTGACTGGGTTTTATTTTATTAAAGTCAGAAAGTTCAGGAATGTTATTTCAGGCATAATTTGAAAGTACAATATCCAGACTTAACAGATTTTTTTTTTTAAATGTGAGCATACCTGAACGTTGCATGGATGTTCCTCCAAGTCTATTAGAGAAATACACCACATCCTTCTCTGTGCTTCATATACAGAAAAATTATTTTGTATTTATAAGTTGCCAGGATGTAAAAGGCTTAGAAACCTTCCTGGGACCTGAAGTGCCACAAGTGTACAATGGGAACGGGCTATTACGTTTATATTCATGTTAGGTGAGGTTGCAGGGCATTTAGCCAGGCTGTGTTCATGATGTGTTAGGGCTGTGCATATCTGGCTGATCTCTGTTGTTTCCTGATGGAATTGAAAAGATTATTTACAACAACAACTATTAGTAGTTTCCTTACTTGGGAATTTACTTCTCTTTTACCTTGGAGCTACAGAATCCTTTATTTTGTATACAAATAACTTTTGCTGTATTCATTAGCTTACATTTGCTTTATCTTTTCAACCCATGTAAATTGTCCTTGACAAACAGGTGCACAGAAGTAACTTCTAGTAGGAGTGTTACGTTACGCTATCTCTAATACATTAATTTGTGTGCAGATTCACAAGGTCAGAAAGGAAGCCACTGGGGATTTATGGTTTTGAGGAGTGTAAGAAAATGCTTTTGCAGGTCTGTTGGTATGCTAAAAACTTTGGTTTTCTGGAATTTAACAATAAAGTATTCAGAATGTAAAATACGTTTTTTATCAAAAGCAATGTGTTTGATGAATTTAAATAAACTAATTACAGCTTATCTATTTTACCTTACGTATCTATTTACGAAGATTAGTGTTACAGATAGAGATCCGTAATTTACTTGTTAATCTGTTCTCTTCTGGTTTGCTCACCAAGTTTGCTATAAAAATGTATTTATGTATTCTAGGCTTGTATGATAGTAGGTGCCATTTTCTGAAATTAGAAATAGACTGCATGTGTTGCATAAAATGCCTTTGGGAAGGAGAGGAGGGGGATGTCTGCTTGACAGGGAACTTCAGGAAAAATCTGAAGTGTGCTAGAGCTAAATATACTGACAAGCATGCAACTGTGGGGGAAAATGAGCTAAAATATATCAGGTTCAGTCTCACTAGCACATTCAGTGCCCAGCGGAATGGTCATACCCAGTCTTTTATTTTGGAAATCATCACCCTTTTGCTGTGAAGCCAACTCAGAGCTTATAGCCTGTGCAAACAAAGGAAACGTTCCTGTAGAGCCTCATTGTGCAGGGCGAGGGCGTGTTGCTCTTTGTTCTGCCAGCCTGTGCAGCGCTGGTGCAGAAGATGGATGCTGGAACGTTTAAATAAACTTTAGATGCTGTAGCCCCACGAACATTTGGGACCAATTCTCCTTTTTAAAAGTAAGTCTGAAGCAGATGTAAGTGAGCATGGCTGGGCAGAATTTTCACGACGGCTTAGGGTGGTACACCTTGGTACGCAAGGCTGCGCTGCTTCCTTTGGATTAGCTCCTCATCACAGGGGAAGGTGTGAAATTGTTACTGGTTTAAGAGTATGGTCAGTGCAGCAGGAGGCCCTTGCCGAGGGGGTGAGGTTGGTCTGTCTGTTTATCCCTCGCTTCCAGCGTTGGTGAGATCTGCTATGATGAGCTAGTGAAAAAATCCTAGGAGGATTATCAGAAAGGTAACATGTTTTTCTGTCACTGTAATTGAGCTGGCAATAGAGTAATATTCTTCAACTTGTTTACAGGCTGTGCATTTTAAAATTTATTGGCAGCATAGTTTAAGGTAAAGCGATTCATGGGCAGGAATATGAAAATGTTAATGATGTTCAGCCAAACGCGGCTTGCTGTCAGCTGGCCGTGTGCCTGGTGTGGCTGTCCTGTGTAAGGGGCAGCTGGAAGGAGGTGGGTCGGCAGGTCCTGTCGGTGTGATGCTCAGGTCTGCACGGAGACCCTCCACGGTGGCCAGGAGGGTGCTGGGGGTCACAGCGGGTGCAGCAGAGGCTTTTCTTCTTGTGTGTGTGGCTGTGTGTACCGAGCCTAGCATGATGGCAGAGGAGCTATTGCTGGTGCCCATGAAGGAGCATTTGTCAGGGCAGCAGAAGGTTGGAATGGGAAGGCTTGAGGTCGTCATACATACCTGCTGCTGGTGAGCAAGGGCTGTGTGCTGTCAGGTGGATGCTGTGGAGACTGGAGTCTCTCCCAAGGCTGCTGTGTTTCTGAGGGATAAACTTATCTTAAAGATAGCCTGGAACCTTCCATAGGGTTGGAAGACTGGAGACAACTCCCATTGGCAGGGAAGAAGGCTTTGACATGTAATGTCTGTAGTTTAGGTATAATTTTATTTAATTCACTGTATTTGCTTCTATCTAGGTAGCAATGGATTATAGATGTTTGGAGACTTCTTTATAGCAGTGCTAGAGTTTGGTTATTGGGTTTGGAGGCTTTGCTTATTTTATTTGTGACTACTCTCTAGAGTTCTTCGTATGACCCAGGAAGGCAGTTCGGAAACAAGCCCTTGGCTAAGCTTTCTAAAGTGCTTCTGTCTGTCCAAAACACTTCTTGGTTCTTCACTTATTTAGTAGGGTTCACATGCAAAATCTTAAGAGAGCACTGCAGTTGGTTAGCGGCATCAGCAATACTAAGCAGACATAATTTAACTGACTGTTATATGAAGGAAGGTAAGATAAGGTAGGGAGTGGTGAAGGCAAGTCACTTCAAAAGAGCTCCTCTGAAACTCAGCTCTGCTCTAATCTGCCTTTCAAATCTGGCTTCGCCTGCCCTTGTAGAATGAATCAACCTGACATTTTAGCAATTTTTTAAAAGAAGTGTTTAGAATGCATCAAAGGGGTGAAACAAAGAACATCTGCGAAGAAGATCATCTTTTATCTGATACCCTTTTTCTTCATTGCAGAGGAGCAAAAGTAGGTTAGGTCTTTGTCCCTGCTTTGTACTTTATGGAGTTTTGGATTGTTTTTCTGTGAAACATGTTTTAGTGAAGAAGGTTTTATTGCAGGAATTACTGTACAAAACTTTCATATTCAGCATCATTGATAATGTGATTTATCAGGAGGATGTGGACTTTTGCCCTTCCTGCTATGTACTGTATGTATTCTTTTCACTCTGAAAATAATTTTGTTCTGAAGTAGACTGGCCACAGGTTTTGAGTAGGTATGTGGGGATATAGACACATAGTTTTGTATGTGTATGTAGTATCTAGGGTCAAATGTACAACAGAGATGTTTTACTTATGACAATCCAACTGTTGTAGAAAAATTGGCAGGCAAGTATTAAGCAGAGTTTCACTGAACATTGTAGGGGACAGAGAACCTGACTTTTTTCTTTCCAAATTTCTCTTTTAATACAGAAGTGATTTTAAATGGTTGTCTTAAAAAATGTTCAGTACAAGCCTTGCACTGATATTGATGGGCGAAGTCCTACAGGTTTCTCCAGGAGCAAAGGTGGGGCAGTGCTGAGTCCATCCAGAAAAGTCTCCATTTTTGGTTGTCCTTGCTGCTGCTGTTGAGCTATAGAAGCTGACTTAAGCGTTTCTGAGAGAGTACTTTATTACCAAACCATTCTATGATTACTGACTTGTCTAGACTTTGAAAGGGGCAACAGGTGTGAATGCTTTTTAGAATGTGTTAATAACTTTCCTTCTGGTAGGGTATGGAAATATTTCATTTCAGAATTCTCTGCAAGCATAGCTTGAGACATTGGTTGCAACCCCTCACCCCCCTTATTTTATATATAATGGCAGTCATTTGAGTTGAATTGTTAAAAAAAATAACGACTTAATAATATGTACGTATTTCAACTTCAAGCAAACTATTAATGTTTATTTTTTTGCACTTTCCAGAGACGCATGGAATCACATTTAGAATTCAAATCAGCGTGAAAGAACTACTGGATACAGATGTACTTTTAAAGCTGTTATTTCATTTACCAGTCAATTATCCATCAACTCTACCAGATATTTCTGTTAACTCAGACCAGCTTACAAGGGCCCAGTGTATGGACGTGAAAGATAAATTACTTGAACAAGCAAAGCAGCATATTTCTGAACCCATGGTGCACGATCTGATTCTTTGGATACAGCAGCATCTGAAATGTGTCATTAAGCAATCAGCAACAGTTTGCAATGAAAATACTTTTTCAAAAGGATCAAGTAGAGAGGATGGTATCTGGATGCTCCTTTTGCATTTAGATCATATGAGAGCGAAGGCAAAATATGTTAAAACTGTGGAAAAATGGACTTCAGATCTAAGGCTGACTGGAAGACTGATGTTCATGGGCAAGATAATATTGATTCTTCTTCAGGGTGACAGGAACAACATTAAGGTGCAGGAACAATGAATGTTGACGAGTTCTATCGATTTATCACTGAAGCCTACGTGTCTGAGTATTTTGTGTGTGTTTTTCTAACATTAACAATTTTGGAAACAGATTGATCATTAGGAGACCAGGAAGGCCCCAATAACTTCATTCTGTATTTAAGAAAAATAAGTTATTCTGTGGTAAAGAAACCAGTGATACGCAGACACATGGCCTGTATTGCTTTGTTTCCCACTGTAATTATACCCCTGTATTAGCTGTGTTTTCTGACTGTAATATGCCTAAGTTCAGTCTCCTTTATTTCCTAAATGCTCCAGAAAACAGAGAATTTGTGATGAGAAATTAATAACATATTTCTAGCTCATTCCTGGCTGTTTCCTTGACTTAGACTACGTGGTGCTCCTACTGCACACCTAAGCTTTGCACTTCTTGTCTGTACGTAGGAACTGCCAATGCGTTAGGCAGATTTTTGTGGTAATACTGAAGAAGGAGGTTTCAGCTTTTCAAATTCATGTTCTCTAGATCTGATGAATAGAAGGAGTCATGCAGTTTTGTGATGGGCACGTTCAGAGTTTGATTGCTGTGTTCTGAAAAAAAAATCGGTATGCTTCTTACGGATTTTTGTGTTTTACTGAACTTCAAAGATACTAGGTGACACTTAACATTTTGTTCTTTTTTGTCATTTAGGAGTACTTGATTCTTCAAAAAACTTCTAAGGTAGATGTGAACTCAAGTGGAAAGAAATGCAAAGAGAAAATGATTAGTGTACTGTGTGAGACAAAAGTACAGTCACAGCATAAAAGGTATAATTTAGTAATGTTGTGGATAGAAAAGTAACAGAATTGATAATTACATTCTGAAAAACTTAGACATATTCATGAGTTTACCTCTTTTAAAATGTAGGTTTGAGATGTTTGAAGTCAAACAGTATTCAACGCTGGATGAGCTACAAGAGGAATTTGAAACTGCAGGACTTACAGCTCTTTTCTCCGAGTTTGTGCCTCCTCTCCTAAAATAAAATTCAAAGAAAATACTGGAGTAGTTAATAACTAGAAAACAAGTAGAAAATAAAGGAGTAGTTGACTGCAGATGCTGATGGAAGATAAAATGACTAATTTGGCAAACAACGTTAAAGCTTTTCTGCAAAAAAATACCAGAAGTAGCCATCATCTTGCAAGAAGGAAAAGGCAGTTCATACATTAAGAATTGATAATGTTTTGACATTTATGTATCGATAACTTTTTTCCCAAGGAATATAAAATTAATTGTGATAATTGCATGGCAAGCATGAGAGATTTGGAAGAAATCATGTTAAAATAATAGTCTTCTAGTTACACTCTGTTTTGCAACCCATGTTTTTCATTATTTTGGTTTTTATCTCTCACAGTAGTGTTTTTTCATAAAGGCCTGCTAGAAAGCTGATTAATTTTGCTTTGAAAGCTTACATGGAGATGTTTCTATAAAAAGCATAGCAAACACAGGTTTGAGTATGTGAGGACAGCATATACTTAATACCCATTAGTTCATCTGCTACCTTTTCCTTCTCCATTGATTTCACTTTAAATGCCAGACTGTTGGTTTAAAGAAAAAGTTCATGTCACTTGGGGCCTGAAAAAAATTAGAAGTGTCTTTTTGATTGTTAGCTTTTATTCTAAAATGTATAAAAACACCCAAGTGGAGAATTAATTAAAAAGATAAGGTAAAGCCAATTGTAATGTTTTCTTTGTTAGTTTACAGATTCCTTTTTGCACTTTATTTGGTTTTACCATTTGTGCCTCTTTAGATAATGTTGATTCAGTTAAACTGTCAGACCAGTATATACACAGACTTCAGTCTCCTGTCTCTCAAGATTTCTGTCAAGTCTTCTGTCATTTTGAAAGCTGGAAATATAACTCCCTATTAAAACTATTAAAACTCCCTATTTCCCTCCCTTTAGCACTTTTTTTGATTGGTCAGTGGCCTTGGCTAGCTTTTATTTTTTCTAATCACTAGTCTGTGTTTTACTTCAATACAGTGTTATAAATGATATACGTTGCTTTTTGAAAGTAAATTGTGGAAGTTCTGCTCCCCTAGGGAGAACTGGATACTTATTTCTTATAATTATTGCTGTTACTGGTGTCTATTTTACCTGATAACATTCTCTAGCAAGGCTAGATAAGTTGTCCAGTAGTAAAAATTTTGAAGTCATGAGTTTCTCAGTAACTAGTAATTTCCATTGGTTTTAGCTAAAGCACATGTAGCTAAACATGTGCTTTACTGCTCTCTAAAACTCACTCCCAGCAGCCAAATGTCTCGCATATTCTTCGTTAACTGAGCAGAATTGATCAAATCTGTGTAAATTAAATTCTTTTGTTGTACTGGGGGAAGACTGGTACACTTTGGTTAGTTCTCATAGTGTGGTTTGGCAAATCGTGATGTAAGATATTTTGATTTCCAGTTTCATACTCTGACCATGAGATCATACCTCTTTCTTTATGTATACTAAAAAAGCAACTGAAGCTAACTATTAAGATTTTTAGGTTTTCAATATTTGAGATATGAAATGTATAAGAGGTGGTAGACTGTGTGAGAGTTTCTTAAGTTTTTAAGGAGTTTGGTAGTTTCCCCTAATACAAAGTGTCTCAAATACATATGTTGCATGTTACTACTATGAAAGCTACTGTTATTAGCTGCATAAGAAAGGCCATTTGGAGGGTCAGTGATTGTCAATTGCACTTGGATATAAACCTACATATTTTTCTTGAATATTATTACCTGCTGCCTTCTTGGTTAACTGGTCAGACCTAGCATTGTGGAACAGGCAATTAAAATAGTAAAAAAAGTTAAGAAACAAGTGATGGTTGGGTAAGTTGCAGCCCCCTTTTGATCAGTGCTCATCCTGCCAGATGAAGCTGTTGTAAGTAGCTGGATGATTTCTGTATTTCAGGGGTTGTAAAAAGCAGGTTATACAATGGATTTTTATCAGTTGAATTTGTTACTCGCTAGCTTAAATTGGACAAATCTACAAGTGCAGTGTAGGAAAGGACTGCAGCAGTTTTTTAGCTTGGTTTGATGTACTTCAGAAGAATTACAAGTCTGATCAGCTTGGTACTGTTCAGACAGCAAAGAACATGAAAACTGATGCCAGTCTGATTCTGTCAAAGCAAGTGCTTTTGCCTACCCATCAATCAGTCATGTATTTTGACGGGTAGGAGGATATCTTGTGTTCAGACAAGTAAACAATGTTTTTAAAGGTTGTTCTTTTGGAAGGATATTGCAGCTGTCTCTTAACTGATGGTTTGTTTGCATTTATTCTGAAAAGAGATGGGCAAGTCTCTGAGCCCCTGGGGCACAAAAGTCATCGAAATGCATACTGTGGTGCATGTTCTGCCCTCTGAAGGAGCTGAAGCAGACACAGAAGAACAAAACGCAGGGAAATTAAGTCAAAACTCCTGAGAATAGTTGGAGAATGCATATCAGTGTCTAAAAAGTTAGTGAAGTGTATATAGCTGTCAGAATCAGACAATTCAATTGCAATGAAAAAGAAATCCACAAAGAAAAAACGGTTTAACAAATAAGAAGCTAGCTTTCTTGTGGATACTGTATTATAAATAGTTCTTCGAACAGCATGGTTAGTAAAGCCTCGTTTCCTGTGGACTTTCTTGTGCCTGAACAATTGCACACATGAAGCCTTTCTTGTGGAAGAGACATGGATGACAATGCTTTCCCAGGTGGGTTTTCCAGTGCTCTCTGCATAAATCATTTAAGTAGCAATAGCATTTTTCTTCTCTGCTTCCTGCTTTCATCACAGTTGTAGCAATTTGGTTTCTTTCATGCTATTAATATCTCATTTTAATTGAAATTAGTTGAGTTCAAAACTTGTAGAAGAATTTTGTAGTATAAGTACGTGTGCTTCTGTACAGACGGCGCAGCCGCATAACCACAGTTTCCTTTGAAAATTGGGTTAAAATGAAAGCTGTTGCAATAAGACTGACTACTCGAAGGGTCAAGCTTTTAGGACAAAACTGAGGTTTCATTGGTCATTTTGAATCCTTTAGCCTCTTAAGTGTGAAGAAAACAAAGAATGGATTTGGAAAGAAGGATAGATACGTAGGAGCAAACCCCAAAACTCAACGTGAACTCTCCTTGCACAGTTTTCTGTGCATGAGTACATTGCATCCAAAGCATCCATTCTAATCTGGGACAGCCGTGCTTGATCCACAGAAGGGTGTGTGAAACCACAGTTGGACGAATGCCTTGGGTGGGCACCTGCCAGTCTGCAGGAGAGATGGCACGGGCTGCGTCGGGCAGGTTTGCTGGTGAACGGCATGCGTCGCTTCTTCTGCTCCTTTCATACCGTTCAGGGCTGTCTTGTGTCTGCATTTTCTGTGGTGCAGGAAGGACAGCCTGGTCGTCTGAGGAGCAGTTCGCTCTCATTACCCTTTGTGCAGCAAGCGTAAACTGAAGTAACCAAAAGGGCAACGTGAGATCCAGATAATTTTTCCTATTACATGTAACATTAGGTCTTGCTACATATGTAAGTTATTACTATGGCAGAGGAGTGATGTCTGTGGAAACAGGGACATTAGAGTGCTAACAGATTAAATTACTCAATTCTGCAAGAAACCAATCTTTCTACAGTCTGGCTCTTAGAATCATTACTGACCACCAGTGTGACCAAGGTCTGTAACTAAAACTGTCTTGGTAGAGGGAGGAGCTGGTATAGAACTCCCTTCTTTTCTGTATTCATCTGTTAAGGCGTTAGTTCTAGCATTAATATGTACTACTTATACTTAAGGGGTTTTGTTATCATCTCTTGGAAAGAAACCTGTCTGAACAGCACATACCGTCGAGTAGCCTACCATTCAGGAGAATAGCATGACTTCATGGAAGTAATGCAAAGGGCCAGAGGAGGGAAATACTTCTAATGGGGGACATCATCAGTACTGGGAATTAATAAGCTTTTTTTTACTTATTCAGTCTCATTAAGACTATAATTCTTGCACCCAGCTTCCCCCTGCCTCCTCCCCCTGCCCTCGTTACAGGGAGAATGAGACACTGTTAGTACTCACAGATTAATATCCTTGATGTAATCAATTAAAAAAACTAAAAGTAGATTTGATTATTTTGTGAATAAGGCTATTTTTTGTGATTTTGTAGTTCTAGCTCACTTTCCTATAAGACTATTTGGCTCTTATTTCTGTGTGAATGACCCACAAAACCCACAGAGATAGTGTGTAAATTATGTGCATATAAATTAAGTGCTGTAATGAGCCCAAAGGCACTTCCTAGTGGAAAAAATATTTTGTTTACATTGTGTCTTTTAAAAATAATTTAATAACGCCACAAATGACTGATTTAAAACGTAGTGTCCCTTGATTTGTTCAGCTTTATCTGTGAAAATACAAATGTAATCATGTTATAGTTCATTTGAAATACAGTGGTGGAATGTTGCACACACTGTATTTCTGCCAGAGTGTGAAACTGGAATTGCTTATATTATGAAATAGTGCAATTGTTGGAATCAACTTTCACATATCTTGCGGTGATATTAGCATTATCGTCCTGTCTCTTTGTGCATAACACATGCAACACTGGTAGCACTCTGTTCTGGTTTTGTGTTTTATGTGTATACTTAATTTTGTGCTGTCTTATGCAAGAGTTATGATTGTGTATAGGCTTAATTAGAGACATAAATGGAACTTGAAATGTAAATATGCTAATAGCACTTTGCAGTTATTGTGCGCTATTTTCATAAACTGGATTTTATATCAATATTAGTTTTTGTTTTCTAACCTGCAGTGAAGAGAACTCTTCAGAGTGACAGAAGAAAATGCCTAAAAGACACTTTAATTTAAGGAATTATTTTCTAAAAATGAATCCATTAATATTTTCATTTAATTATGCATTCAAGGTGCTTTAATTTTATGTTAATAAGGTAATAACCATTACACTTTTGATTTTCTTTTTGTTTCTTAATGTAATACAAGTAATTTCTTTGTATCCTGCATTAGAACCTAGCTGGTCATGGAATTGGGTTCGATATTTTATTAGTATTTCCCATTATAAATATCTGTGATTCGTTAGATAGACATAGATTTTTATCTATTATAACTCGAATGCAGGGAGTCATTTTAAGATGAAAAGTGATACCAAAGATCTCCACATGAGAACAGTGGCACTACTTTGTGCTTCTTATTCTTATATTTTACCTTTCTGAGAATAAGTAATGAAGACTCTTTTCTGTGGGAAATAGTCAAATGATCACAATTTTCTTGAGCTGAACTTAACTGGCCAACTCAAGTGTGTTACAGTAGATCTTGATACCTGCTGGCTGGTGGCAGGGTACCGCTAGGCCTTTATGGGGCCACTTCTGGCAACATCTAATTCTGCACTGAAACCATTGCCTGGCTGTTTCTTGAACTTTATGTCGAGCACTGAGAGCGCTACTTTTACCTGTGCAGAAAACGAATGGCTGTCTGGTCTGGGCGTTACACCAGGAGAGCAGCCTGCTACTCCTTTTGTGTTAGTGCCACAGGGGCTAATCACCTAAAATGTACACTTGTGCCAGTGGCAGAGAATGCTGCAGAGCAACAGCAGTGCCACGATTTTAAGACAGGAGGTGCTAAAATCAATGTAGCTTTACCGATCTTGTGATGCACGTAGAAAAAAACGAAGGCAAAATGATTCTGTTGGTCTCTCATCCACCACTAAACTGTAGTAGTATACAGAGGCAGGGTACATTTTTATGGGAGTTGATGCTCTGAGTACCTCTCAGTCTAGATAATATAAAAACCAATTCTTTTTTAAAGCAAAAAAACCTGAGTTAATTGTGAGAACACTGTCCATGCTGAGCAGAAGCTGAGCTGTATGGACAGAGCTATGCCAGAGGCTGATTTTTATTTTGTAGAAGTGGAGGTGTTAGAAAGCAACAGACAGCAATAAAAACACTGGTGATGTGGTGCTTGGAGAAGCCAGAAGAAAGGCTTTTTTTTTGATTGATTACTCTCTGGAAAGAGGTTTGGGAATATGAGCAAAGAAATTGCTACTGTAGCCAAGCTTCAAGTGGAAATGCCTGAAATAAATATGCAGCTTCATTGTCACTTTCCCTTTTTAGCAGAAACAGCGTGTAGACATGAGAACAAGTAATGGAAGTTTTCATGGGTATAGAGGTGACTAACCTCACTCAAGAGCTGCAGGCTGTCTGTAAAGAAATTAGAGCAATTCTTAGAAATTGTCCTCAAATGACCTAGGGATGACAGAGGCTTTGTTGAGGCAACAACCTCCAAAAGTCTCCTAAGATTGGGAAACTACCTCCAGGTGGTTGGGAAGATTGATGGAAGAGCTGACCAGCAGCTTCCAGGAACAGATTATCTGCAAAATATGGGCGTTCTGAAAGACAAGGACTAAGAGGGTTGACAGATCACTTTCAGAAAAAATAGGTGTGCTGGTTTCAGGCAGGAAAAAGCTGCTTTGCTTCACAGTGCTGACGACTGGCCCAGGGTGGCTGAGGGAGCGTTTCATTCCATGGGACGTCAGGCTGAGGGCACGTGAGCAGTTCTGAGGAGGGGAGAGGCAGGGGTGTGTGTGGGGTGTCATTAAGGTTTTGGGCTAGCTTGACTGCTGAGTTGTTAGCTCTTTTGTTAGCTCTTGGCAAGGTTGTTAGCAGTGGGGCTGGTTCATTCGTTAGTGGGGTGGGGGGGGTTGGCTGGCTTTTGTCCCTGTCATGCTGTGGCTCTGGGTCTAGGGCTCCGACTCTCGCTACTCTGGGACCTGGCTGGATGTCGGTCAGTGGGTGGTGATCAATTGTAACATATGTTCCATTTTCTATTATTTTAATTATTTAGTCGTATTGTTAGTACCACTATAATTTTCATTTATATTCAATTATTAAATAGTTCTTAGTCTTAACTTTACAAGCTTCCTTGTCTTTTCCTCTGCCTGTCCTCCACTGGGGGAGGGGTGGAGGTGAGCGAGCGGCTGTGTGGTACTTTGCTGGGAGCCCAGGTTAAACCACAACAGTTCTTTTTGGCACCCAACTTGGGGCTCAAGAGTGTTGAGATAAGAACAGGTCTGATTACTGTGTGATAAGTATTCATTACAGCGATGTGGTGGTGGCTGATCAAGGCACTGAGTTCTGGGCTCTGTGTGAGTAACCCACAAGGGGTTAGGTGGGCATGAGAGATGATTTAGAACTGATACTGATAGTGCCTCTAGGGATATCTGGCTGTCACCCTACATACATTATATGCCACGTTATCCCATTAACTGTCCAAGGTGTTACACAGGTTGTTTTTATGTATGGGCAATTCTAACCCTGACACTGGGGACCATCTTGCTGTCGTGAGGATGAAAAAACCGTAATTTCAGAGCTCTGTGCTGCAAAATGCCATCCTTTTGTGTTTTTACTATGGAATGTCTTGCTGTTCATAAAGTGTAAGAAAATGACCAAATGGTGAAGGTCACCTACACAGCGAAATGCCCATAGTACGGGATGCAGACTGTCGGCCTGTGAGAGTCTATCCACTGTCACTTCTACAAATGGAACAATAATCGTTCCTCTTCAGAAATGTAGTTTATGCAGCCTATATAAAGGCAAATTATTTAGTGCAGTGCAAGGTGTTGGGTTTTTTTTTCCCTATCTGAAACTAATTTAATATTAACTGATGAAACTATTAGAAGATACTGAGCCAAAATATGAATCCCTTTGGTAGAATACACGATATGGAGGAGTGGTTTATCTCACAAAAAGCCTGCCTTCATTTTGGAGGTAATGGGTTTTTTATTTTTTCACTTTCTTAATAATAGAGGAAGAGAGAGGGATAGATCTGCTAGAAAACCCTCCTTATCGTTTTTCTAGCCTATGCTCTTATGGAGCGGAGTAGCTGAGAATTGAAAGGGGAAAAATCCTGACTATTGTGCTTTCCCCGAGATAAGGAATATTTTAGAGTCCCTTGTCTCATGCATGAAACCTGGTAAAAGGGAGTTATATTAACATATGGAAAAGTTTTTGGGAAAAACAGATCTTCGCCTCAGGAGTCTGCTTTTGACTCTTGGTTTGTCTGGGTGTTTTATATGTCTTTGAAAATGAATGCTAAAAGGGGGACTGTGAGCCGCATGGGCTGAGATTACTGCAGTGACCTCAAGAGGTGAAAGCACAATTGAAAAGGTCTATTTTAAATGTTTAAGCAATTAATAATTGCTGAAAAGTGCAGATTACTAGAAGAACAAGCATCTTATAGGCCGTGTTACAGACAGATCCAGCACTCATGGGAGGCATTTGTGACAACAGTCTTTCAGTGGGTGACATTTATATACAGGATAAAGAGACAAGATCTCTTTATGTAGAATTTACAATGAGTTTTCTAATGTCATCATTTTTTTTAAGCTTAAAAAATTCCTTCTCTTATAAAATTAACTCTTTGTGTTCAGCGATCAGCTTTTGGGGGTTGCGGAGGACGGCTCTGCAGGTGTGTGCTGCAGCAGGTGCACCGGGAATTTGTGGGGCTGGGGATCCAAGCAGGGATGGGGCAGGACGCTGCTGTCCCTGGAAGCTGAAAGGGCTGTTTGCAACGGCTGCTGCTGTTGGACTGAGCATGTCAACAAAGGTGGAGGGGAAAATGCGTTGTTACAGTCACAGAATTGAAGGGGTTGGAAGGGACCTCTAGAGATCATCCAGTCCAACCCCCCTGCCAGAGCAGGATCCCCTAGAGCAGATCACACAGGAACAAGTCCAGACAGCTTTGGAAAGTCTCCAGGGAAGGAGACCCCACCCCCTCTCTGGGCAGCCTGTTCAGTGCTCTGTCACCCTCACAGGGAAGAAGGGGTTCCTCATGTTACCCTTGCCTTTTCTGAAAGTGTATTTGGGAGTTAGGAAGGAGCTTTGATATCACTTTTTAGTGATATAAGGCCAACAAAGAATTACAAAGTGGAGAAGATATAGAGTGAAAATACTGAACGAGGGAGAAGGAATAAGACATCGGACTAGAAAATGGTGCTAAAACCAGTGTGAGGGACCTGAGCAGAGTGCCAGACAGAGCACAGTGTGGAAAGCAGGAAGTATGGATGGAGACCACCAGCTGCAGTGGGACTTTCCATGAGTGCCAGGTGTCCCGGCTGCCCGGTGCCTGGGAGCTGTGGGGCATCATGGCTGCAGGGGGCTCAGGGGCAGGCTGCCCCTCTGGCTCCCCACCCAGTGCTGGAGGGAGAAGTAGACGATGAGGGTCACTGCTCTTCCCAGCTTTGCTCCTTGTGTTTTCAACCGGAGACATCTGCACAGGGAGCTTCCCTTGTACTGCTCAGCTCTTCACACATCCTGATGCCTTACTGTGGCCTTTTCTTTGAACAACTTCGCTTTGTCTGAACCTGCCACTTGGTCTCCCAACCTTTGTAAACCCCAGGTGTAGCCACTGGCTGCTTGGATCCCTTGTTGGAGCAGGTGGCTTCTATCTGATGGAGATCAAGAGAAAACAGTTATGTACCGACTTTGATTAAACTGGGGATTTCCACTTGTGTAAGAGCCCTAGTGTGAGATTTGTGGTGTTCTTCACCCATAATACTTTCAGTTTTACAATGTAGGAATCAACAATCAGTTTTAGTAGAAAGCCATAAACATTGTGTCTCTTGAAAGCAGCGAGATTTTTCAGTACCTCAAAACCTTTCAACAAACTAAACACAGTTACAACTAGAGGTGTCCAATCTGAATTAATTTAAATAAGAAAAATCCTATATGCTAGTTTTTACTGGGTAATAAATGGAAAAGGCTTTGGATTCAGCCATCACCTGACGTTCTTACCTTGAAAAATAAGTATTTTGTTTTAGGATATTGTAAGTGGTAAGTGTGTGAGGGTTTGAGGGACAAACCCTGATACGCTGTCTGTGTAGGATGCAGAGACATCTCCAACCTTTCTGTTTGGAGAAGAGGATATGTTCAGGGAGGCTACATTCTCCTGAGCAACGCTGTGGAAAGACAACTTGGCACATGGGCTTGAGAAATCTACAGAGGTAGGTGGATGGCTCTGGGGAAGCGGTGGTGCCACAGGGTCTCTGACCATATGCTTCAGCTGGCTGTGGTCTCTCTGGATCCCCTTTATCCTGTTTAATATGTAGATACAAGAGGAGCTTTACGGTGAGGAAGTATGCTCCCCCTGCTCTCCCAAAACTGCCTTCTCGCTGAGCCTGCTGTGTCCCTGATTTAATCCAGAATAAGCTGCATTTTGCTGAGAAGTGCACTAACCCATTCAGATACTGTCTTAGATCTGGCAGGCTGCAGCGACTCAGAATATTTTGATAAGCATCATGTCTCCTTGGAAACTACTACTCAGCGGTAACTTGACGCTACATTTGGAGTGTTATGATTAATTTAAGCTCTACTTCTGCAAAGACACATGTTATGGGCCTCCTCCTACAGAAGTGAGGAGTCTTGTTGGGTTTATCAGAACAGCCTGCATATTCAAAAGTGTCCCTGTGGGTTTGAGGAGTTCGCTGAATCTCTTCAGGCTCTGCTTTAAGCTCATTGGTTATAAATCTCACTTGTTATCCTTAGATATATCTATAGGTGTCTGTTGTCTAATTTGATATTTTAAAAACATTTCTAAAAAGTCTACCTCTCCAGTTAGGAATAAATATAAAGCTCCTTCTGAGGCCATTAAATATTATTTTAATTAGGCTAGCAAAATTGCTTTTGGCTTGTCTTTAAAGTATTTAGTATCTTATTTCTATTAACAAAATGGTAATCAACATTAATTTCTAAACCGTAACCAAAGTAGGTCATATTTTTATTAACTGGAGATAGATAATGAATGTGCTCTATATAAAGATTTGGATTAAATCTTCTGAGATGCTGAGAATAGTGTTTTAATTAAGGTAATCCTTATTTGCATCTAACAACCACTATTGTTGCTTAGAAATTTAAGACCTTAGTGATGCATATTAGTTCATTACCTCAACGAATCTAATAGAGATTTAATACTTGTATTTGAAGTAGCAATCTGTCATAAATTAAGAGCATTTGCATAATTAATTTAAACCATGTTATTCTTTGCAGAGTTTTATATAATTAAGGAACACATTCAATATTAAAATTTTGTGATTTTATAGCACTAGGAAGGTGTACTTTGTTGTTGCTGTTAAACTAGTCCTTGTTTTCACCTGCTTGTAATATAGGGAAGTTCAGCTATTGCGGCAGTGTTACCTATGTGTGCTAAGTTTGTCCCTAACCCCCAAATGTTTTGGCACACTTGTCATAGAGAATGGGACTATATGCCATCCCTCTGAACACTCAAGTGGGGTTGACAAATAATGCTTAAAAACTTTATAGAAGTGTTACTGATTTGCGTTGTAAGATGTGTTACGAGCCCAGTGTTTGAAGTAGGGATTTGGCCTGGGATACTGGCCAAAGGACTGCACTTGATACAGTCCATTATAGTCTGTCAGTATCGATGTGTATGGAAAGACAGTACTCAGCTGATTTCAATGAGAATTAACTTGAAAGTGTAAGTCATTTTATGCATTAAATAACATAACCAGAGGTTTTTATGTTGAACACATTCTGAGCATCCTTTGACCGTGAAGACCTTATCATTCCTTTGATTTCTAGGTTGCATTACCTAATTTTTGAGCTTTGCCACTGTGCTAATCTGCGGGAGTAACAATTGCAAAGCACAGCAGACACACCTCCTTGTGCACCGCTTTGCTCCTGGTGTGTGCTGTGACAATGGGGTTAGCTGGAGTTTGAGTAAGAGTTCTTGTAATGCCCTTCACTGAGTTATGAGAAGCTGAGAAATACCATTTGTGGTGCATAGGGATCTTGCCTGCCTCAGCACGTGTTCCCTGAAAGCAGATGATGGGATGCTTGTGTATAAGACATGGGCAGCATCTGCAAAGAGGCTCTTCCCTGGTCCACATCCTTTTGGCTTTTACTTATGCTGGCTTCTCCTGAGGAGACCATATATCAGTTAAAATAGGTGGTGTACAAGGACTTTCTGGCCATGCTTGCTGAACATCATCTGCAGAGCCCCACTCCCTACAGGGAGGGAAGGATGTGACAGCAAATCTGCTGTCTTCTTCCATTAAAAGCTCTCTCTGTGCTGGTGTTGCACACCTTGTGCCAGATCGTCTGTCCATTTCACGTGGAATGCACAGAACAGTCAAAGCAGCTTTGAGTGTGTTTTGTTGAGTTCCTGCATGGGTAGGGATTTTCCTGCCTCTTTTAATTCTGCTCTTCCCCATGAGGAAAAACCATACTGGTATTCAGACTTAAATTTGTGTTTGCATAATTTAACCCTTCTGCTCCATTGGAAATCATTCTGCGCAATTCTCGTCTCTTGGTTACTTATGGCCATCAGAAACAGTATCTTTCTGGCTCACAAGCAAAAAGCAAATCAATGGGAAGATTATAAAGACTATCTTTATTAGCTTCCTCCTAGCATAACCCCACAACCATAATTAACATTGTCCTATAAATTAATGTCCTATAAATTAACAATGTCCTGTAAACTAACATAAAAGAATGCTCCTATTAGGAGTTTCATATTACATGCAGTCAAGTAATATTAAATTATTTATGTCAAAGTCACTGAATATAACATGTTTTCTGTCACAGTAGTCACAGATGAATTGCTCTTTTGGGATGGACAACTTTGCTATCCTTAGTTTGCTATTTTGTTTTGTGGTTTAGTGAAGATTGTAAAGGGAAACCATGACTGCGTAGCACAACAGACCACTCTTGTTCAGGCTCTTCACTAACTGTTAGTGTTCACTATTTGTTACAACTGTTGTCCTCTAAATTGTGAATTGATATATAAATTTTACACTCATTTACACAGTTTGCTATTGGCGTCGTTAGTTGGCAAATTACAATCTTTCCTATTTATTATACTTTGGATGTTGGTAGCAGTGTTTCTGCCTCTCTGTTTTAGCATTCCTTAGATTGATGCTGAAAATTACATGTTATTTTTTCTTCCTTCATAAACCCATGTCACAGAAGTAGAAAGACTTCAGCTATTGAGATCAAAGGTTGCTAAACTTTGCTGGATAGCATGGCCTAAAGTTTGGCTGTGATGAATGGTGCTAGGACTTGAAATAACAGTAGTAAGTCTAAGAGCATGAGTCACTGTGCTAGGTCTTCATGTCTGCAGAAAATTTGCGTGAACTGCCGGCTGAAAGCATTGACAATTTTCCATTAGTAATGAATTACAGTAGTAATTTCATTAATTTCTTCACCTCGGTCACAATATGTTAGTGTAAGTTGCTCAACCAAGCATCAGAGGAGTCCTTGCAGTTAACCTTTAGTCCTCTGCTGTGTAACCAGGACCAGTTAAGAAGTAAATTAGTGTAACATCCCTTTTTTTAAAAAAAAATACTTTAGATAAGCAGCAGACATAATTTTGGCCTGTTTTTAATTTAATAGCAGGTTTATAGTTTTATGCAAAATCACTCATATTACATCTGACCCTCTGGGATGTGGGGTTTTTTTGTCTGTGTAATTTGGTGTCCTTAATAATCTCCTGTCTGTTAAATCCAGCACAGGCTTGATTAATGAATTGTGATGAACTAATGCATTAATTTACAGGTTTGGGCTAATACCCTAAAATGCTACATCAGTGCTTCCAGTTATTAATGTTAATAAACTTGTGATAGAAAATAACATGAGGAGAGGTAAAGGAAGGTAATATGTGACAAGTCTTGTCTTTATTCAAGCATTTATGTCTGTAACTACTTTTCTTACAAGAGTACTGCAAAAGCCCTTGAAAACACACAACATCATATCAAGAACAGCTTATCAGTATTTAAAAATATTGTAAAATTTCTGAAGCTGTCTGTTCCATAGTCAAATCCTTTTTCACTGCTGAACGTCCTTATTCAATATAGCTTTTCATGCTGTGATTTTAAATACAGTGTGACATAGTTTTGAAGTTCTTTGTGTTTCTGTCACAGATTTAACAGCAATCTTGAATATGAATTTCTCTGAAAAGTCACTCTAGAACCCAGGCAGATGATAGGTAGGTATGTAAATAAGGAGGCACATACATGAAAATGGTGGGGATTTGACAAAATTTGCTATGATGAACAACTCATTCCTAAGGTTATATTGAGGATTTTAAGATGATCCTTTTCTAAATAAATAAATCTACAAGAAAAATTGCAAAATTTTATTTTATTTAATTTTTTTAAACCCTTCATGTGTCTATTGCATGTATTGATTCATAAGAGTAGAGTGTATTCTGTGAAGTCTCAAGAGAGCTGGTACATTGAGGAAAGGGAATAAAATTGATTATTTTTAATTGAGAACATAGGGTTTGGCAATGGGAGAGTAATATGGTGTGAAGATTTTAGATTGTTGTAAAAAAAGTACAAAATTTTGTCTTTAATGCTAAGCCTTAAGATCTTGAAGACGTCTTAAAACAGCATAGAATTTCAAAGAAGGGACTATGTGTCCTCTCTCCTTGGGTATTAGCTCACAGTACTGGAGCTCAGACTTCTTCAAATTACAATTCCAGCCTTGCCTTGTTCTGATAAATATAATCTAAGAATTATTATTTTAGACATTGATGTATCCATCTTTCTGTCTATTAAAATATAGCATGACGTTTAAAACCCATTTTAGCAATCATGCCTCAGGCATTTTCTTTCTAGTGAGGCACAGAAATTTTCACTTGTCCTTGAGATAAATGACACTGGTATAGAATTGGCATCTCTAAGTCTGGCTTCAGCATCTATGGCACCAAAGCATTGCTGTAAACATTGGAATGAGACAGAGAAATTAGCACTTTTAGGCTGAGCAAAGTAATTCCCCCATTTCTGTTGCTTCTTTCACTTCCCTACTATTAGGGAGAGAACAATCTCTGCTACATCTTGGCTACTTTAATAGGATTCAGAACACATGATCACATTAGATACTGTACCTGAGGCAATCTATGTTTAGACTGGTGATAATTACATGCAAAAGTCATTAAACAATGAGGTAATTAATGCTTATGAACTTCAATAAAGTCAGCTGTCAGCAATAGATATTGCTGGCAAGCTTCCTAATCCTATATTTATAATACTTTGAAATTCCCTTGACAATAATCCAGGCCAAATTCCATTGATGACAACTTCCTTCTCCAA